>NW_027192207.1:343162-464756 GCF_041956535.1 Calcarisporiella thermophila
ATTATTTTGATCATAAATAAGCGAAATAGCGCATTGTGATTGGTTAATGATTTTTAGTAGCCAGTTAAAATGTAGAATTTTGCTTAAAAATAAGCAAAATAATCCGAATAAGCTGGAAGCGTGAACACCCCCTATGTGTTACTTGTACTAGGTAATATTTGGTAGTCATGACAGGTGTCGGGTCTGTTTCCTTATATCTTTGATACAACAACTCTGCCTTTTCTAAGTTCTTTCGTTCTTTGTAGAAAACGGTTAGTTCTTCCAGAGCATTTCCTGCTTCATGACTCTCGGCTCCATACATCTTCTCAATTATCAACAACCACCTTCGATACAGAAGTTCTGCCATATTACAATTTCTGCGCTCTTTATAGAAATTGGCAAGGTCATTCAGAGAACCTGTCGTTTCTTTACTCTCGGTTCCACTGTACTCCATTATTATTGTAACCCTTCTCTGATATAGTTGTTCTGCTTTATCATACTCTCTGCACTCTAAATAAAATCTGGTTAACCAGCTTAGAGCCAATGATGACTCATTACTTTTAACCCCAAACTACTCCTCCATAATCGTCATCATTTTTTTATACAACTGCTCTGACTTGTCATATTTTCCGCGTACTAATCGGGTAGCTTGTTAAGAGCATGTACTGTGTACTTACTCTCAGTTCTACAAAGTTTCTCCAAGGTCAATAATGCTTTATACAATAACTGCCCTGACTCGTTAACATAGCCTCGGTCTAAATAGAAGCTGCCCATATTGAATAAATGAAATCTATACTTTATATAACCTTGACTTCATAAATATAGGTACCCTTCTACTATTTAATGATAAAGCCCCTTCGATGGTGACTTTAATAATATCGCTAATCTACTCGCCCCTTTGAAATATTTCAAGGAGTGTATCTTCATCCCGCTTGGTGAGGACCACGATTTGCCCTTTATCAAATGAAAGCCGCCAAATCGTATTGGCTGTAGAGATGATATTTCGTAACAACCGGCCTTTTTGTAGATCCCATAATTTTACTTTACCATCGCTTCCACCACTTACAATATACTTGTCATCAATTTTCAAGGTGGTTACTGAGTTATCATGTGCTTGAAGTCGGTGGGTGTATTTATACGTCCCTAGATCCCAAATACAAATATTGCCATCCGATCCACCTGTTACAAGCGTCTTATCGTGCACTTTAATGTGCCCTACAAGAGATGAATGTCCTTCAAGTATGCTTAGAAGCTTCCCTGTGGGAAAAGACCATACTCGGACGGTTGTATCTAAAGATCTTAGTTATAAAGCGGATTAATACTTTACATTTATGAAGTTGAACATATCGAAGATTTACCCAGTGAAAATGCGCTGACCATCACAATCAAGCGAGTATATTTGATGGCTGTGGCCCTCAAGAACACGTAGACATGTTCCAGATTGCAGGTCCCAAATACGACAGGTGGCATCATAAGAACCAGATATCAAGTGATCACCCACAATTTCCAGACATCTTACAGACGCGGTGTGGCCGGAAAGGACGTGAGTTAAAGTGCCCTGTTCAATATTCCACACACGAAGCGTGGTGTCTCTCGATCCGCTCGCTGCCATCAACTTGCTATGCATTTTGACGCATCTTACTGTTGACGTATGACCACGGAGCACATGCTTGCAAACACCACTGTCAAGGTCCCAGACAAGTACGTTTCTAAAAGGGGTAGAGATAAAAATTATTGGAAAAATAATTTTTGATATAATTCAAACTACCTATCGCATCCTCCAGACACTAAAATACGCCCAGAGTCGCTAGGGATACCGCCCAAGAAGTGGATTGACCACACACCACCCTCATGGCCCTTAAGCTTATGAATTAATGAACCATTTTTAGCACTATACACTTCGATTCTATTATTATTGCATCCAATCACAATTAGGTCATCATCCATCTGGAGTGAGGTAACCAGGTGGGTACCAATCACTGTTCGATGAAATGGAGCAATGCTATCTTGTTCGCAATTTTGCTCGACAGTTTCTGAAAACATCACTTCAATTTGATATAGTCTATTTCACACTTAAATATCAAATTTTAAGACTGAGATTCTCAAAAAATACCAGTAATTACGCGATATATTGGTTTGGAATTTGGTTTTTAACAGAATTAACGCTAGTTATAAGATGTGAGCTCAATAATGCCTCGAGGCTCAATTGTTCAAAGTGCGAATTCATGCCAAAGCCAAGATATTTTTTAAACACTTGTGGCTGAGTTTAGCTATATTAGAAGCTAATACAGAATCTGCACGGGCTACATCGCCATGGAATGCGATTATTTGGTATTGATTGATCGTTGAGAAACGAACTACTAGATATCGTACTGAGAGTTACTACAGACACTCTATAGTGTTTAAAGTGAGCGCCGGTTTAATGGTCTTTAACATAAAATAGTTGTTAACTAGGATATATATATTTAAGACTAAATCCAGCGATTTGTCTCCAAGCCACATTGTGACGTAATCATGAAGTAAAGCCCATGTTGCGCGGCACTTTTATTGTAAAGTTTCTGCGTGTTTTTTCTCTTCGGTTTCTTCACTTCCGTTCACTATTGCACTACATAACCTTTGATTTATATTCAAATAAATATTACAAAATATGTCCGATCTCTGGTAAGTTGAATGACGTTCTCAATCGTGGATTCCCATGATATCCCATCATCTCCACTAGCTACCCGCGATTAGAATTTTTTTACTCTTCATCCCCAGGTTACTTTTAATATTAATTCCTTGGATATCTCTTATTTATGAAACAGCCCGGTCTACTCTCCCTTTTTTGGCGCGATGGGATGCGTGTCTGCAATCGTCTTTACATGTGAGTTCTTAGCCATCGCAGGATTAGATTATCGAGATGGATACTAAATATTTTAATTTTTAGGCTTCGGTGCTGCATATGGTACTGCGAAATCTGGAGTAGGTCTCTCGGCCATGGGTGTCCTTCGTCCTGATCTTCTTACCAAATGTATCGTACCAGTGGTATGTAACAATTCTTTCAATCATCTGTTTTACCACTCTTGATGCTCTGTGAAAGCAGTATTGCTAAATTTGATTTTCGAATTTTTAGGTCATGGCTGGTATTATTGGTATTTACGGTGTGGTTGTCTCCGTAATGCTTAGTAATTCCTGTTAGTATCTGCTACATTTACAATTATTGCTATTTCAATTAAATTTCACGTCTTGTGTAAATTTAGTGAAGGCGAAAATGTCTCTATTCGCGGGTTTCATCCAGCTAGGTGCTGGCCTTTCCGTTGGATTGGCTGGTCTCTCAGCTGGTATTGCAGTCGGTATTGTGGGTGATGCTGGTGTTCGTGCTACTGCTCAGCAGCCAAAGATGTTTGTGGGCATGGTAATTAGGCCCCATTACTCTCCAACTCAACTTTTTACTAACCAACTTTTTATACCACTTAGGTCCTTATTTTGATTTTCGCTGAAGTACTGGGTCTCTACGGATTGATTGTTGCCCTTATCTTGAACACTAGAGCAGGTTCTGAGGCCGTTCCATGCCCTTAAGTATTTCCTATCCACGTGCCTAGAGAGGGTGGAAAAATACTTTAAAATATATGTGTGTTTGCTTGTGTTTGTTCTCGAATCTTCAACTCTTTTATTATCACCTCTTTCTTCTATTTTTTCAATATATATATTTTTAAAAAAGAGTTTCAGACCATTACACTCCATGATAAGAACCGACTCCACAAAATTTTCTTATTGCAGCAAAAAAGCTAATACAAACACAACAATAAAGAATCGATCGGGGAATCTGTACTATTTCTTATATAAAATATTTTACAATATCCATATAACCAAACGAGATATGAAAATGAGATAGAAATACGCTTTTCAAGCAGAGGATGAACAAAGATGACGACTCAACTACCCCTCATCCTCGTCATGCACCCTGCCACGGGCTGCTTCCAACAAAGCAGCCTCCTCTTCCTGCTCCACTTCTTGCTCCACCTCTAGATCTGACATCACTCGCGGAGAAACCACCATCACAACAGCAAAGGCTATGAAAAACACGGCCAAGAAAATCCACTGCATATAATAGAAGGCCATTCCGAAAAATGGGGTGTTCACAGAGATTCGGTTGATGAAAGTGGACACGACCGTAGGAGTGCAAATGTCGCTGGGACCATAAACGTCACATGGGACGATCAGTTGTGGATAGGAAGAGCAATCACGCACCCCGCGTACCTCAGTTCCACTTTGGGTATGATTGCAATAGTACTGCCCACCAAAATGTCCATATCCAGGCATAACGACCGTCACCAAGGTATAATTCAGTGCCAACAGGGTGAGCATTAGCAAAAAGGTCAACAGCAAAAGGCCTTGGGGTGGGGTTGAGTTACGACGAATGCGGAAGAGATCGACCCATGCAAATCGTACACCGATGTGGATGATACCAACCAAGGTGCAAACGAAGATATAGAGGACAACAAAGCCAAGGAGAATAGAGTCGAGAGGGAAGAGGGATGAGAGTCGAAGGAAGAGCAGATTAAGAGGATTAGGGATTTTTGTTTGCGTAAGGAGAAAACCACAGCGGCTGCCACAAATTGAATTTTTTATCTTATCGAGACTAGGAGTTCAAACTTGAATGAGTTCACATTATTAGCCGCTCTACAAATTCACCTAAAACTATACCTTGTGATGATGATTGAAATTGCAAATAAGAGCGAGAGTGCCAAAAAGAGAACACCAAATATTGACTAAACAGAAAGGGTTGAAACAACAAATAGTGTAGTCAAGAGTAGATATATGCCTACCTTGAGCGGTCTAAAGAAAGCAAAAATACGGTTCAGAATTCCCGTCTGAGACTCCTCCAGATTACGCGAACGACGAATCAGTATCCTCTCCTCTCGTTCAAGATTTTCCAGTTGTTTTCGATCTCGTGACGAAAGCGGTTGATCAGTGCCTAAATATTTGACGGTAATCGCTCTTTGTTTTTCCCGGTTAATGGCTAGCTTTGCGGCAATCTCTTCATCTTCCCGTTGGAAATTGCGAAAACCATCTTTGATCATGGTCATAGGAAGAACAGTTAAACCAGGGGCCTAAGCGAAAAAAAATGACTCATTATATAAATTCTTAGTACGCAAAGGAGCAGCAAGTTTGATCCAAACCGTATAGGCAATATACACTATAAGTCCAACGAAAATAAGGACCGCGATTACAAAAACCAAGGCTTTTTCGCCCCCATTTTGGTCAAGCAGATGTTTGAACCAGTCGAGATCAATATGGCTTGGCTGCGTGCTTGGGTGCAAAAACATGCCAGTGACGAAGAGCACGACTACTATCACTATGAAAAAGGTTGTGTATTTGATGGAGGACATGGTCCGCTGCCTCACCGTCTGAGATTCCTCAAGTTCCTCAAAGTAAAAGTATGCGAAGGGGACAAGGAAAAAGCAGAAAAATGCGATCGCGCCGTACGCAACTAATCAATTTTTCAGTTAGTCATAATAAACAAGTACTACTGTAGAGCCAAGTGAGATATACTGTAATAAACAGCCTTTAACGTAAATGTCAAATTTGCAATAACATTGGGTGTGGCCCATCCCTTTTTTAATCCAGTTCGAGGATCCACCGTCGATGAAACGAGAAATATGTCGATCGGGAAAAGCGCAACCGTAGCGAATGTAAGAGTGAGCCCGACAATGGTCACTATCGTCACTAGTAATTCGGCTTCTCTTTGATTTTGGTAGTATTTGGTAAAACCAAAACTAAAGACAAGAAAGCCCTTGTTTCAAGGAACAAGTGATGGGAGAAGGAGCCAATGAGAGAACAAATAAGAAAAGGTTAAAAAAAGATGTTTTTAACCTCTACTTACCACACACACGCATAGAAAGACTAATATGGCCACGGTTAGATTCGGATGAGTAGAACTAGCAAGAAATAGCGGATGCGAAGATTCCATTTCGTAAGAATAGTTGGAGGATAACTAGAAATCAAGATCCAAATAAATTTTCGTTAAAAAATATATTTAAGAGGAAACAATGTATTGCATTTGATCTCTCCAGCCTGGAGAAATATTAATAATTTTTCTCTTTAGTCATTGTGAAAAGTGAGACGCCAGAGTGAATTTTGGTGGCGAGTACACAGTCACAAAAGAAATCGGCATTTGAAAATAACTTGGATGAAGGATATGACACTCTCCCGAAATCCGCATTCAAATAAAAGCTACAACGGAGTACTCTCAAGTACCAATCATTAATAGCAGAGCTCGTAAAAATTCAATTCCCTAGTATCCGATTAGCTTGAAATACTTTTATCTTGTACCATTTTGCTTATTTATTCACATCCAGTATACAGCGGCTTAACTAAGGGCAGAGATGCTTCCAGCTCTTAAAATCAGCTAGACTTTTACAAAAAAATCTCTCCTTGGTAATGCTCCTAGCATATTTTTATAGAGATAGAAAATCGGGATGGAGCTAAACTGAAAAAGTTGCTTTGGAGAATTAGGCTAGAAGTTCAAATCAGTGATCTGTGCAAACCCCTCTGGCTTTCATATTGAATAATATGGAAAGCAAAAAGAGTAGAAATATCTAGAACATCTGGTTCTCTCCATAAATGAGCTACTATTAAACTAATAATGGCAATGTGCGGTATATTGTTTGCCTATTTACCACGTACCACGTGGGTGGTTAGAAAAATATACAAAATGTGTAGATGAAGTGTGGCTATTGTTCTTGTTGGTTCGCTTGCCACCCCGATTTCAAATACTTTTTATGATTGATGAGTGTGTAGACAGATCCACCAGAGATGATGTGGGTAATTTCTAAATAAAAATAGCATATCTAAAAGGGTGGGGATAGATGCATATTTATAGATAAATTATAATGTCCACATAGCCCACAAATAAGCTCTCAGCTTCTGCCCGAACGGATGACATAGTTGAGAGACACATGTATTGGATTCTTTTCATTCTTTCATTGCAGGTGAATATTTCAGAATAAAATAGAAATGCTGACCCTATTTTAATCTGTTCCTCTTCTCCATCCTCTTGTATATAAAGGCATTGCAATTTTCAATCATTCTAATACTTAACTACTCTACGTAAAAATGAAAGCTTTCTATTTTATTCTCCATTTATTCTTCCCAATCTTCGTGTTTGCGAACCCTCTCTCGGATGCCCTGCGTTCGATTACCACTGAATTGGATCATCAACCGCTTAACGATACCCAATTAAAAGCCACGAAGCAATATGCCAAACTAATGGCGGTAACCTATTGTGGTGCTGGGAAGCCAGGACCATTTGAGTGCAGTTTCTATTGCAATGAATTTTCTAACACTACGGCTGTTCAATATTTCGAAGTACCACCCTATGATATCAATGGCTATATTGCTCGGGACGACAGCCGACAAGCCATTGTCATCGCCTTCAAAGGAACAACCTCATTAACGAATGTTAAAGTTGACAAGAACTATTTGCTTACCCCATACGACGTAGCAGATCCAAAGAAAGGCTTGGTTCACCTAGGTTTCCGAAATGCTTATTTGAGCGCAGGTAAAGGAATATTGCCAAGTATAATGGACCAAATACAAAAATATCCAGGTTACGAAGTAGAAGTAATTGGCCACAGTCTTGGCGGTGCAATGGCTGCATTTCTTGCCATGAATCTATGGGAGACCGAGAAAGTTTCGAAAGAAAAGCTTGTGCTTGTGACATTGGGTCAACCTCGCATAGGAAATGGCGAGTTCGCTGAACGATTAGATCGCGCTGGATTTTTGGCAAAACGCTTGGTCAATGGTAGAGATATGATTTCAGTTTTCCCAAATCGTGAATTACTGCCGGGATATAAAGTATGTAAACCCGTGCTTCGATTTTTAAAGTGATATTCCCATTTAACTCTTTTTATTTTTAATGCCTTAGCACCATTCACCTCAAATTCAGTCTGAATCAGGAGCCACAATACAGTGCAGAAATGCAGAAGACCCTAAGTGCTTTCATGAGAGGCCACTAAACTGGGCCGAATTTCCTAATGTAAATTTGTATACAAGTAGTTTTGCTCTGAACGTCAACTTATAAGAAATTATTATACGTAGCATCTCTGGTATAATGACGTTAATATAATACGGTGTATTGGCGATTATATACCCCAGCGCGTCTCTAAGGTTTTTTCGAAGTTTCCCCTGCTGGATCCCAATTGGATTTAACTAGATATTTACACTCGTAAACCCGTTATTTACAACCAAATAATTTTTTTCATTTTTGAAACCTTAATTTTATAGTTCAAAAGCTTCATCGCTTTCCACTAATTCTAATAAGCTAGAATAATTTTTGAATGATTAATTGATAAAATAATCTTATATGAGAGATTCCACAGAGATTCAGACAGAATCATAGAAGAATTATGAAGTTTGATTGACTCAGATATTTACATAGTAAATCTTTAATACTATGTCCTTATTAGAGTTAATAACTCTACTAATATACACCTAAATTCCCTAATTTTTGGTGCAATGAATACTCCTTTACTTGCCGCTTCTTTTTGGAAACCATATGCAAAACTTTCGCTTCCCCCAGTAGTGTTATATAGAGTTTCTAACCTAATTATTTGGACTAGGATTGCATTCTAGTTAACGTCTCTTGCAATTGCCAAAAATGTTTACTCGATACAACTTCGTTATAATTGAAGAAATAGGACTATATCATTTAATGGTTCGGTTAATGATAGTGTTTATTTAGTAGATTTTTGTACTTACAACCACTCAGACTTGAGATTTACTCTTGTCTATAAAATTGTATAATGCTCACATTTCGCTAGTGATCTTAATGAATTATTGTTGCAAAATAACTATATTCTAATCATCTTTTTGTTTTGAAGAACTATCTCATGAAAATCCAGTCTATTTGGTTTAAATGCATAAGGCCTGAAGTGACGGCATGGTCCAGAGTCGCCTTAAGAAATGTCGAATTTGTCGATGATCTCAAAAAGGTTATCAAAAGCGCAAAGCCAAATCAGCTCAAAAACTACGATGCAGATCAACTTACCCTTATGATTAAGAGGAAAAATGAGGGCGATGAACAAGCAATCGAACTTGATCCAGAGGAAACAATTGCATCAGTCTTAAAGCGTTTCAATAACGACTGCCGGGTGTTGGTGTCAGTTCCTAATGGTAAATAATCCAGGAGAAATATTGCTTTTGTCACTTTCACTTGCTATCCATTTAAATTTTTTTTTTGTATAATTCAATACTCCATTAGTCAAACGAAATAAGCGGCCGCTGGATGCAGGTATGCACTTCACTATTTTTTTTTTTTTTGTAAAACACACTCTTCTTAATGCATATTTTTCTCATCGAAGATGAGGGACCTTCAAAGAGGCCAACCATGGATAGTCTACTGAAAGGTAAAATTGTATTGTGCCTTTGGGTTGCAGGATCTATTTTAATTCAGTTATAATTCAATTTTTTTTAGAGATTGCACCATTCCAGTCACTATTCCGCCGGATCATGGAAGAGACTTCCAGAGATCCTGAGGAGTATTCTAACCCCAGCAAAATTATGAAGATTCCCTTTCCTTTCCTTAAAACCATCCCAGTCGACCGTTTTAAGATTACTGATGGGTGTTTTATTTACATGGGTCGCGAGGGATTCGCTCGAGTGCTGGCTGAGGTCGAAAGTTTGGAATATCCAGTCGACTATCACAAGCTTTATGTTTACGGAAGTATTGGCTATGGAAAATCCCATATCCTTGCAGCAATGACATGTCTCCTCATCCAGCAAGGAAAACGAGTTGTCTACCTCCCAGATTGTCGCGCTATGGCTGCAGATTTCCTGGGATATCTTACAGGAGCTCTTCTTCTAACCTTTGGTGACTCCGAATTCCATCAACTTGAAATTTTAAATTGTGACACTACAGAAAAAATTCATGCATTCTGCAAAAGAATTATTTCCAGAGATTCTATCCGTCTCTACTTTATCGTCGACCAACTAAATGCACTGGACCACGAGATCATCAACGAAGATAGCATCACCAACTCTAAAAAGAGCACAGTACGCGAATACTTAGACTTGATTACGTCTGAGCACTATGTCATAAAAAGCGCATCGGCGAACTTTCAATCAGCTATTCACATGGAGCAGAAACAGTTATCTGAAAAAAAGGTTGCACTTTTAGGAGGTCTAACTAAGGTAAAAACTTTTCTTAATTAAGTTAAAAATCGTAATTATTCTCAAATTAATACTGTTGTTGGTTAACTAGACAGAGATGCAGGAATGGTGGAAGCTCTATAAAGACTATTTGCCATATCTCGATCAGAATGAAAAAGAATTTATTGAGGACATCACCGGTCGCACGCCTCTTTTTCTACGTCCGCTCCTGAGACTAGATCACAACAAGAGTTTCAAAGAAATGAAGCGCAATTATCTGGAATCTCAGGAGCTGAAAAAAATATCCAGCCAAGTGGAATTGTTTGCAATGCAGAAAAAAAACGAATTAAGCCGACTGGACTGGCGCAGGCAAGTCTAGAAGTTTATTTGCTTTGTTTTATGCATTTATTTTATTACATCTTCTCCAATTTGTAGATACGTGGATTTCATGAATGGGTGCCTGCTCAGTGATAATGTGTCAGATAGCATTAAATACTACGATCACCGTCACTTCTATATCGACGAGAAAAATGTCGGTCGTTACACCTGTGGGATGGCACGTGATACAATGGCAGGAATATTTCGCGATTTGGGAGATGACATTTTCCTTGATACTGCGTGGTTTGAGAGTTTGAGTATTTTTCAAGGCAACCCGTCAGTCCTTGGGTTTATCGTGGAACAGATGTGTCTTAGTGGCATTTCACAAACCGGATTAAAAGTAGTCGGCCTAGGGTTCTCCAATATGAAAACCATAGTATTCAGAAAGGATATTCCCAAGTATAACACTAAGCTTGAACTAGCATTATATGTTCCTTTAACTTACAACTACACAGCAATTGACGGGTTGATTTTGCCTTTGGACACGGAAAAAAAGATAGCTCACTTAGTTCCGATTCAGATTACCATTGCCAAGGATCATACAGATTCGGAATCAAAATTTTTCGCTAACTGGCATAGCTGGACACGAGCTCTGACCGTCGAAAAATTTACAATCAGGGCCATATTTCTGTGGATCACAGAAGGAAAACGAGAGATAAAGGAGCTGGAGACAAAGCTGAGGGAAACAAGACAAGGTGTCATTTTGGTACAACCGGAACATGCCAGTGTGTGCGTCACAATTGAAGACATAAATAGAAAGCTTGGTGAAGCTTTGAAAATAGCCCGAGGGCTTCGTGATATTGGAAGATGAAGTACAGTCCGTTGTAAAAGTAACCCTGAAACAGAGAGATGATCTACGGTAAAAGGTGGCCACATCCAACTAACAACCGTTTGGAGTCCTGATGAGTAATTTGAACCGAAGATTATCTGATATTGTGATATCTATTCACAGTAAGGGTTAATATTATTAACCCATCATATTAAATTTACTTCAACTTAATTATTTTTCTATAAATAGGTCTAAACTAAATATCAAACACATACTCTAAAATCCCACTTATACCGCTTTTATTTCATATACAATACTGTAGAATGATTATCAAATGACCCTTTTTGGTAAAATATCAAAATTTTTTGGAATTTTTTGTATTTTCTTAAGAAGTTTGTGTGGTGATTTTTCTTCATAAGTGAACGCTGAATGCTTAGGATCGAGCACTTGAGCGACTGTCATCACTGGCTTTTTTATAAAATTGAAATGAGCAGCAATCTGTCAAGCTTCTGTCAAGTTTTTGCTCTGATTGGATGCGTTACAGCCAATTTCATTAATGAAAAGTAATGTTGATTAACAAATGAAAGGCTGGGCATGGCTTTCTCAAAATCTGCAATCACAGCCGAAATTGGGTTGACCAAAATTCCTCAGCTCCTCCAGCTTATTCCAACAAGAAGTTTGAAGTAAACAGTCTAATACTTCGCCGCCTCTATTTGGATGAGCAGTGAGCTCCAAGACTGCTATTTGGAGGGGAATGCGCGAAGACAAAACGGATTCCAAGCATTTTGAGTATGAGAGCCACCGCATCTCAACCGGAAGCTCAAGTGCGATTTCATCCGAGCTTTTCTTTTTGGATCCTTTTGAGAATCGAATAGGGAACTAAGTGATTTCAAAACTATTTCGCAATTGCTTTCACTTCGCCAATTGTGCTCGCCGCCCATGGAAGGCTCAAAATATCCTTAAGCAGTAAATTGGTAGCATGCTTATATGGGACTTGGCTAGAAAAAAATAAAATACGAATTCGCAACCCTATGTGTAAGTATAATTTAATATCTTGGTACCCCATTCTGCTCTGTCAAATTGATTGTGTACCGGATATCTTTCGAAATCATTCCCAAAATAATAGAATGCTTGTCAACAGATATTCTAGCCAAAAAAAAGGTGATTATAAATAAACTGAATTTATTCAACGAGCTAAATTGAACTATGGAGCACATCATGGAAACGGTTAGCTTAATCTAGAATAATAGATATTATAGATACCAATAATACTAAAAGCTTAGGAATCATATTCGACATTATCGGAAAATACTATTAGAGCACTCCAAAGGTATTTACCATAGAGTACATTTGTCTATCGGATTCATGGGGCTTCCAGATCTGCAGTTGAATGCTTCTGCAAAATAGGCTGAGTTTTGGAACAAACCATTAACACGCCAACGGTTTGGAAGGTAACGTCCAGCATTTACTATATGTGCAAGAGAGGCGGGTGTCTCGATTGAGCACCATGATTGTGCAAACGAGATAAAGAAGAGCTGCTCGCGTGTGAAATTTTCCAAACCAGGGATTAAACGATTATTGTACTTGTGCATCTGCCGGTCCGAATCGAATCTCTTCTTCCATGTAGCAAAGGCAAGGCGCATCCCACCATTATCTGCAATAGTTTCACCAAGAGAGGAAAACCCATTCACCTTGAGAGCAGCGCCATCAGGTCCCTTTACTGAGACCTTTGAGTTTTGATTCACAAAACACTGGGCTCTAATATTGAAATTCTGAGTGCTCGCATTTGTCCACCAATTATTCAAGATGCCATTCGCATCATAAAATCGACCATTGGAATCGAACCCATGAGTGACTTCGTGCCCCGCAACAACGCCGATAGATCCATAGTTTAGGCTAAAGGCGATAAAAATAAATTCATCCCGAATAGGAATTAATAAGATTCTTGAAGTATGGAAATAAAAGGATTTCTAAACTCGAAGACACTTACTACTCTGGAAGTTTAGGAGAGTAAAACGGAGGCTGAAGAATACCACTGGGGACAACTATTTCGTTGAACCAAGCTCTGTGAAAAGCATTGACTATATGCGGTAAAGTTGGCTCCCAATTCGAAATATCCTGCGATTCTCCCAATTTGGCTAACTTTTTAATGTAATGCCACTTTTTGGACTGCAATATATTCGCGAGGAAATTGGTTTGATTGAATTCAAGTCCTTCATAGAATTTCTGGATTGAAGAGGGTTTCAAAGTGTCAGGAGCAGTCGGGTGGCCAACAGTTTGTACCAAATGATCGATTTTTTTGGTTGCCTTTGCTCGAGTTGATTCATCGAGCCAAGTGATATTGGGAAGGCTCTCTTTGAAGGTATCCCGGAGACTAGTTAAAATTTCTATAAAATGATGTGAGAGTAAGAGGGCGAATTAATAAGCTGATTATTACTAGTATTCTCCCTATGTACTCTAGAATAATACCGACATAACTTACCTGCGACTTGCAGTTTCGAGTCATTTGTTAAGGTATGGAGCACATAATAACGACCAAGGCTTTCTCCCATTGATTCAGACACAGTTCTCATACAAAAAAGCCAGCGAGGTGGATCAGGGCTATACAACACTATAAGCTGAAGCATATATGGAAAATTACCTCTACTCGAATTATTATCCAGATTGAATAAAAGACACTTCGAAACAATAATTTTATGCCTATCACAATGTGCACAGAGTTACACGGCAAAGACAATAGGATTATGATGTTGTTTTATTGCTCTGTGAAAATTTAGAAGAGATAGAAAATATCACACTTGCTATCGTTGTGGAGAGCTTAGCTGAACTATTTCCCTTGCTATACTGACAAAACCAAATATTTTGTATATTTCGCCTTTCGCAAACGTGATGTAAGGTAATTTCTTTGTGATTCAAACCGGGTCCACTGTTTCTTTCTCACCTTCATTTTCCTATACTCTTTGTGCTTCTATTAGGGACCGTCTAGGACCGCCGAATTGTCCGGACAATATATCCAATTATATTTGCTTAGCGATAAAAAATAGCATTGCCTAAAAATATAGTCAACTCTAGCAACTATCCTGCTATTTTACATATTGGAATATCCTGATTAATAAAATAATATATGAGCTTGTCTGCAGCTAAGAGTGAAAAGATATTTTCTAATGAATTTCTTGCATTTCTTTGAATTACCTTGGATTCAGCAAGGCTACTCCATCCAATACAATGTATTGAATACTGCAGATACACGCATGCACCCTTTGTATTTGTAGTGTAACTTGCTCTTTGATCTATGGTTCGACTTTCGAAAGATCTGAACATGGTTGATAGTTCTGGTCCACTGGAGTTTAACCCGCGTTTATTTTATTCATGTTTGTTTTATGGTCCTCAAATTCATACCGTAAGTCTCACGGTAAGAATTTGAGGACCATACACCATACATGTACCCGATAAGAGTCAGTTGTTAAAGTATTTATAAAAATACTCTGAGTCATAAAAAATTTGATAATCCACCAAAGACTAGTTAAACTTCTAAAAAAAAGTTAGTCACAGAGGGAGTTTAGCAAGTCTAGTCGCAAAAATGAGCTTTGCTCCATAATATTCTTTAGTTAATTTGAAGTTTGGGTCACGATATTGGTTTGCCATAAGAGATGTCATGATAGGTTGCTATATATAGCATATCTTTTGATATAGACTCTAAAATTTATTTGATATGTTTGAAAATCCTAACCCCTTTTTCCAAATTACATAGTTATTATATTACAAAGTCATGATGTATACAAAAGGGACGCTATTTTTTTTCCTCCTTTCCGTGTGGATATTTGACGTAGCAAAGGTAGTTACAACAAATTACGCTTCTTCTTACACCTTCAACCTCTTCTATTGGCGAGTTCGAGCATTCAAGCGAATGTGTAAAGCATATTACTCAACAAATTTGGAAAGCCCAAGCTAGGTCACTTTGCATCATCGTGGTACGCGAATTATTGAATTTTTTTTCTTTTTGCTTAAGAATAACTATTGTGTTAACTTAAGCGAAATGGATAAAGGGGGTTGGGGTCAGCAAGTCACATTTCTCAATATTGCAGAGGAACATAATGTGTGATCTCGAGTTCAGCCGAGAAGAGCCTAGGATGAAAAACTATATTTCTGAAGCACAAAATAAACAATTAGGTGAAATATCGGTTCTTTATAACGCAATGTATGATTTAATACATAATAGCCCATTCTGCTACATTTCGTCAATTATAATTGCATACCGAATATCTCCTGAAAGAAACCATCTCCAAGATGGTAAAATGCATGTCAACAAATATTCTAGGCAAAAAAAGAATATTAATGGTAGTCATAAACAAATAAAATTCATATAACGAGCTAAGTTAAACTGAAGAAACCGTTAATCTAGAATAATAGATAGCATAAAAGCGAATAAAACTAAGATCTTAGGATTTATAACCAATATTGCATATTTGCTGGAAGATCTTGCTAGAGTACTCTAATGTTATTTACCAATGAGCACACTTGTCTGCCAGATACATTGGGGTTCCAGGAGGACAATTGAAAGTTTCCACAAAGTTGACTGAGTTTTGGACCACGCCATTGACACGAAACCGGTTTGGAGCGTGAAGTTTATCTAACGCCTGATTTACAAGAAATGCAGGCGTCTCGATTGAATACCAATATTGCGCAAACGCGATAAAGAAGAGTTGCTCGCGGGTGAAGTTTTCTAAGCCAGGGATCCGACGATTGTTGAGCTTTTGCATCTGCGGGTCCAAATCGAATCTCTTCTTCCACCTAACAAAGGCCTGGCGCATCCCACCATTATCTGCAATATTTTCACTAAGGCTGGATTTTCCATTCACCTTGTGATCTGCGCCATCAGGACCCTTTACCGAGAACTTGGAGTACTGATTCAAAAAGTATTGGACTCTATCATTGAAAGCATCAGTGCTCGAGGTCGTCCACTAATTATTCAAGATACCTTCGGGATCATACTCTCGACCAATGTTGTCAAACCCATGAGTGATCTCATGACCAACAATAAAGCCAAGGGCCCCATAGTTTAGGCTAGAAAAAAGACGAAAATGCATTAAGCCGGGATATGATAATAATGCTTATACTCTGAAAATTGTATCCAAACTCGTAAACACCTACTATTCTGAAAGACTAGCAGAGTAAAACAGAGGCTGAAGAATACCGCTTGGGACCAGTATATCGTTAAATGTTTATCTGTGAGTCGCATTGGCCGTGTACGTGAATATATGAACTTTGAATAGTAATAGGCTAATATAGTTCACGTGCAACGCGATATTTCAAATCATTCGTAAAGGTATAAAGTACATAGTAGCGACCTAGACTTTGTCTCATTAAATCAGACACGAGGTTTATACATGAATACCAACGAGGTGATTGAGAGTCTGGTTTATCTGCTCCATTAAAGTGAAACGCCGGCCGTTGGTATATAGAGTCAAGATAAATACTATATGCCAAGATACTTTGCCAAATGAAATAGGTCTGAAGTGCATGTCTGGGGATCTTTAACAACACGTTGGCAAACGCCATGATGTTTTCCGGCGAATCGAGTAAAACAAAATCGGGAGCTTGGATTCCCTCACCAAGTAGGGATGAATGAACAAATTCCAATCTATACCGGGTGCCATCTGCTCGAGATCAGAAATCTTAGTAGGAGCTGGGGTTAAGTTAGGGGCTTTTAAGTTGATGTTGGTGGACTCAATCACCATAACTTGTTCCGCCATTTTTGTGTATATATCATTGTTTATCGTGACGTTTGGCCATAGCGCGGAGCCAATTTCACCAACTACTAGCGCAAACGTTTCAGCTATCATGTTGCGATACTTGGATACAAATTTTATATCCTTGTATCTATCGCTGCTATAAGTGTTGAATACTTTGATTGTGATTTCAAAAAAGTGAGAGCTATGATCCTTGGGATTAGGGATAGCGACCCCCTGATATGTTCCTGGTATGAAGTTACGTTAAAGTGTGGCAAGAAAATTAGCAATAACCCTGCGATCGATGTAGTCATTATTGGAACTGGCGATAGTTTCCGTTTTACTATCATTGCTGGTGATGGCAGTGGCAGTTGTTACTGTGGTGATGATAGACGTAGCAGCGGCAGTAGTGATGGTGGAAACATTATTGGCGGCAATAAGAGATGAGTTGTTCCGCTGAAGTAGTTCGCTATCATAATCAGGATGAACTGGTTTAGTAACCCCTATATTATTGGCTATTTTGCTGCGATAATCGGGTGCGGCAACATTGTTCTTGTTGAGGGTCACAGAGATGACGTTGACGTGGGTGAAGGAAGAGGCAGTGATACTGTCTTGATACTGTTCATTGGTGTAGTAAAGAGGGAGTGTTTTGGCTAGCCGCAGGTTATTGATTACTAGGTTTATCACTTGAAAAATAGGCTGCGCTCCCGAAGTATTAATAGCTTTTTCATTCATACAAGATCGACATAACTATATAATTGTGTGCAAATAGAAGTGGCTGAAAGCAATGCGATACATTACTTACTGTTTAAAGCTTCTCGAAATTCTGCTGATCTGCTGATCTGCTCCAGTAAGTTCTTCAACATTTCAAGGCTTTTGTCAGTAATAATGTCCATTATTATAAGGTTTTGTTTCCAATTGGGAATTACATGTGTCCTTCTATAGTTTGAACAAGAATACTCGAAAAAATCTATACACGGATCAAGAGTAAAGTCGCGGGATTTGCGAATAGCCTCTGCAGCGGCGATATGCTCTGGATCAATGCAAGAAGATTGCTTCTGCCGTCTTCGCAACTGCGGTGAAGCATTGGCATTGCCCATGAGAAGATCTGCACTAACTATCAATAATGAAACAAAAAAATGATCTCCATAAATTTTTCGCTCCCCTTTACACGGCATATTCGAAGTGGTTTTGAAGTATAAAATGTATTATATTGTATTAGATAAAAACAATAAAATTGAGCTTTTGCTACTTTCTCCAAAAAGACTCAGATAAACAAGAGCTAAGACGTAGAAAACATTATAGCGTGCAAAAATCAACAGAATAATGGGCGAGAGTTTGTTGAACACCACGAATGGATCGGCCACCGGTATTCATATTAATATAAACTCTACAAAATTAGATAAAGATGCTACCTTACACAATAAAGAACAAATCAAAATGCTCGAGACATCTTCCTCTCTCTTCTCGTACGGCCACTTTGATCATGTTCCGGTATAAGTTCTGACTGGAGTGAATGCTTGCAACAGAATATTAAAGAAGATTTAATACACATAAGCGGATCACAAAAGTCTCCTCTATTAGCTGAAGCATATTTGGAAAATTAACTCTACTCGAATTATTATCCTGATTGAGTAAAAGTTCTGCAGAGTGAACTTGTGGATATCTCAATACCATAGGTTTAGGCCGGTTACAACGTGTATAGAGTTGCACGGCTAAGATAGGACAATGATGCAGTTTTATTGTTATGAGGAAGGTGGGAAAGTGGCACACTTGCTATCGTTATGGAAGAGAGCTTAGCTAAACCATCTTCCTTGGAATGACAGATCAAACTGCTAATACGAATATGCTACAGAGCTCGACTTTTGAAACAAATTAATCGTATTCACCCCGTGATTTACACTGAATTCTGTTGTATCTTTCCTGCCTCTGCACACCTTTATTCTTTGTGTTTCGGCTTGGAACCGCTTGGGGCCATCGTATCATCCGAATATTAATTTATAATTACATTTGCTTAGCATAAAAAGTAGCATTGCTTTTAAATATACTCTGGTGACATCAGCTATTATCCCCCTATTTCTTACGTCGAAATGCCAGATAAGAAAAAAGAAATGAGTTCATATGCACCGAAGAGTGCAATTCTCTATTATAATGATATACTTGTACTTCTTTGGGTTGCCTTGGGTGTGAAAAGGATTCTTTTTTCAATACAATGTGTTGATCCATTTTTGCTCTACTGTGAATACTTGCACCCTTTTTTTTTAATGGTATTACATGTTAGCTAATGATTCAGCTCTCGATAGATTTGAATATGGCAATTACTTCAGGCCTACTAGACCTTAACCTGCGTGTTTTCTATTCATGTTTGTTTTATGATCCTTAGCATCATACCGTGAGACCATCCCTATAAGAATCAATTGTTAAAGGATTTATTAGAAAATTCTGAGACGTAATAAAATGGATAATCCATCAAGGGTTAGTTAAATTTCTTAAAAAAAAACTGAAAGGTTAGCCACAACGGGGCTTTAGCAAGTATCTTTGCAAAAATAGCTTTTATCCACTATGCTCTATATATAATTTGAAGTTTGGGTCTCGATAATGGATGGCCCAAGGAGATGTCATGATAGGTTGCTGTGTATAGGGTATCCTATTGATATAGACTCCAAAATATAATTGGTATACCTGGAGCGTCTAGGAACGGTATTTGAAAAACTATGTGGAAACTGCTGAGTGCATGAGCTACTTAGCAGAAGGCAATAATACATTAATCAATATATTTTGAACTTTGGTCGATGTATACAAAAAAATCTTTGATAATTATTTCCTATTTAGGAAAATGGATTTGATTCTGAAAAGTACATGGAATTATGATTCTCAAATATGTTGGGCGCGTAATCAAATTTTACCATTTACCAACTCTATATTTTCTTTAGGCACTTTTCCTAAGTGAGTTGATCTCACTTATTCCTTGAACACCCGTACTTGATTCATCACGCGAACCTTCGGAAGCTATCGCAATATCATAAAAGTTTTTGCAGTGATTAGTTCTCTTTTCAATCTTTATCGTGTTCTTTGCGACTTTATAAAGGACTATTTAGAGACAATGATTCCCACAATGATTATTTCGTAAAGATTAAACTTTAGCATTTATTAGCAAAAGTCGCCCCAACGCGACTTCCATTACCGAAAATCAGTTTCAGTTTTTCTTTGATATATAATATGCACCCATTTCCAGCACAGCTCATTCATAAACGCCATATCGTGTGATGGAAGAACAAGCATGCTGAGCTAAATGGTAATACTAGATGTAGACTTTTAAAACACTTAAAATAAATTCATTATATTGGTAAATTTGATAACGAAAGACACCAATCATCTTTCATCAATTGCTATTCTAATTCTCCGAGTCATCAGGCGCATTTTAAAAAGGGAAGTATCACCATCCCTTCTAATATAAGCCATACACATACTTTGGGGCTATTTGGTTAGGATCTTTACTCTGACAACAATGCAATAGATGCAATGTGTTTACTACTCGATTGTATTGCGACCGATATCTGGAGATCGTGGTATTTTGTAGAGGTCATGGTAAGGTGTTACGGAGAAAAGCCGACGGAATGCTGATTTCTGTGGATGAGTGGGTGGGATGCGGGTTTTGATCAAGTGTAAAATTTAAACCGATTTTTGTTTTCATGAAAGTAGGTATGAAATTTATTCCACGGCATTCCACAAGCGGAATATCTTTGCAGAATTTAGTCAAGCAATAAGCACATTATTAGGAATAATAAACTTGGAGAGGGTCATATAAAACCAATTTATCCTGTAATCAAGTCATATCAAAGAACTCAGGATTTGCAAAAAAATCTTCACTCGGTTTGAGAATATCATATACTTGAGAAAAAAAAGACGAGATGGGCCAAAGAGAGGCAGCAAATCAGCGTGGGCGATTTTGAAGAAGTTTGAAAAACATTAGCCATTAGCCCTAAAAGCTCCGGCACGTGAGAATCGATTGGCATTCAGCCAGAGTAAAATTTTCAGCCGCGATAAGCCAGATCTGGAACATCGAGAATCACGACGTCAGCGAGGGAACTCTAATTGCAGTAGTGTTCCGTGGCCCTATTCGTGATCGTAGGGATATTGGGGGAGGGAGTAGAGGGCGGCACTATAGAATTCCTGGAGCACAGTGAGGCTGAATCCGCAGCGGAAGTGCAGAGAGAAAACGATCCGTCGATTTGTGGGAGATGACAGTGATCAAATAAACAATCGATGAATCTTAGGAAAATTTAACTTTCTCCGAAGTCTTCCGGCCTACGCATTTTGAATGTGACGCAGCTCGACTTGTCTCGTTCCAGTACATTTTCGCGCGCTTCTCGTTTCCCGAAAATAAAACGTAAAAACATAATTACAAAAGTCAAAAGTGGGTAATTTTCTTGCGCTGCATTTTGCATAGCTACCTGTCCTGACTCTCCCCTCCATAACCCCCTTTCTTCAGGATTACGGGGAAACCTTTGGTCAGTATTAACCGAGAACCCAGCATCCATCTATACAACTTGGAATGATGTCTTTAGAATTGCACTCCCGAGCTAATGTGACAGACAACATTCCTAAGAATGACCTTCATGAATCTAGCATTTCAAAGACACCATCGTCCACGCCATCCGCGCAAGTGCCAGATGAGGACCAGCTCCGCCTGCGATTGGCAGCAACAATAGCCAATCTGCTGCAGGCTGCCAATTCGCCCGAAGGAGAAAAGGTGCTTAGTGCTCTTACGCCCGAGCAGCTTGCCTTGCTAAAACGTGCATTGCTGAGTAATAACAATGCCGCATTAGCCAACAAGGCGGCTACTAATGCCAAATTAGAACGGGCCAAACGCCCGGCTGCGACAGAGACAGATGGCCCAGGAGACTCCAAACCAACTAAGCGGGCACGAGAGAAAAAGAATTCAAAACCGCAACTGGAAACAGCTTCTGACCTCTCTGCATCAGCGGTGGTTTCGCCCCCTACTCCTCCAGACTCGGATGAGGTGTCCTCCCCACCCCCCACTACCACCACTTCGCAATCACAACCTCAGCGCCGAGGAGGACAGTCGGCAGAGCTCACGGCTTCGGAACCAGTGACTGAAATACGCGACGGGGTTGAATGGGTGACCTTTATCTATTCTCATAATCGGACACTACGAAGATATACCATTCGTACCGATGTAGAGAGGGTGAAGGTGGAGGAACTCTCAAAGCAATTTAAAAGTGAAAATTGCGTAGGTTTCTTTTTTCGATAGGTACAGCGAAAATAGACGAATTGCTAACGATCATTTGTGCCTGGTCGCTAGGTGTACCCACGGGCACTCTGTCCTCAGGAGAATTACCAGGGAAACCGCTGGGCCTATGAAACCGAGTGCAATATCATAGGCTGGAAGCTCACCGCCCTCAATAAAGAGGAGATCGGTGGCCGTCGCGGACTTATCCAGCGTGCAGTGGATTGTTTTCGCAACCGCTACCCGGAACTTCGTTCGCGCCGTGTGGCGCGCCAGGAAAAACTCCTCAATGGCACACTGCGCAAGCGACGCGACCACAACACCAATACCAACTCGCAACAAACTCCCTCGGTGGAATCCACTGTATCCGAGGACAACAAAAAATCAGCGCGCCATCCACCCAAGACCTTTGCGGTGTGGGATTTGTCGCGCAATACACGGTGTCGAATTCGTATCAACGTCAACGATGTCCGGTTGGAAGACATCACTTCCGAATTCAAACGAAAAAACTGCGTGTTTCCTCGGGCTCGCGATGCAAGCTATCCGCATGCTGATTTGGCTCGGTGGCGAGAGGAAAGCGAGTGCAATGAGCTGGGGTGGAAATTGGTAACTAGCTAACAACCCCGTTTTTTGAAGGACACGCGGGATGCTTATCATTTCTTGTGAATATGTTAGGCATGGTTGAACCAGCGTCAGTTGGCCAACAAACGCGCCCTCCTCCAGCGCACCCTTGATCTCTACAGATCCAAGTTTTGTTCACATCTTCCTTTACGTCGCCGCCGCTCCACCCCTCCACCTCCTCCTGCTTGCACTGCCCCCTCCCATTCGACTGCGGTCGATTTCTGCTGTTCTTCTTCCGTCTCTTCCGCAACGCCATCTCTCTCCTCTACCACTTCAACCGTGATGACGCCTGAATTTGCCTGCTGGGCATCTCCATCACAGTCGCCGGAGTTTGCGGCTGTGGTGGGTTGCTTGCCGCCTCTGGAGCAATGCCTGTTGGAGGAAATGCAAATCGACGAAGATCCAGGAGCGGTCGTTGTAAAATCTGAAGGTGAAGATTGGAGTGAGGAAGGAAAAGATGAGGATGCAGATTGGAGGGGATTCATTGTCTCAGAATTCACAGAGGGATGATACATTAAATAGAAGAACCAATGGTTTTATTTTTTTGTGTGTGTAAGAAGAGTGTTAATAAGTTTTTTTATTTCTTGTTGTTAATTATTAATTTAGATTTTAGATTCTTTTTATTTCTGTCCTTCCCTACTCTTTCTTCCAACCCTCCCCCCAATTCATCACCATTCATATATGTTTTTTCTTCTTAGCATTAGTCCCCTTTCCCTTTCTTTGTCTTGGGTTTTGTATAAAATTCTTCAGTGCGGGACTGTGTTTCTTTGGGATGAGTGTGTTCTTAAATAAAAAATTCCATTTGTGTTGAGATAAGGAGACCAAGGAATATCCCAGCTATCCGCTCGTTCAACACATTTGACGGACAATGGCAGATAACCCATTTTTATTTCTGTACTTGCTCACTTACTCACCAAGCTTGACGGACCCTCCGCCCCGACCTAGGGCGAGCACACAACACAATAGCCTCCTCTTCAAAAAAAAAAAGAAAAAAGTTCCCCCTCGTCTTTTTTTTTTTCCTTAACTTTCTTATTTTTGTTCCAGCTTATAATGCTGTCCCAAAAGTAATTATTAGCTCCATAATTTTAGTTAATTGTTCATTCTTTTTTTTTCTCACCAAGTCGTTTCGAGGGACAAATATAGAAAAGGGCTTTGGAGAGTTTTGTTAGTTTTTGTTTTTCTCTCTAATTGAAAGGAGATCTGTGTGCGTGATTTGTTATATAATGAGCACTCCGGCAGGTAATGACGACCATTATAGCCCGGAAAAGGCGGAAGCGGGAGGATTTGAAAATGGAAGTGAGGAGGTGGAATTAGTAACTCCTCGCGGAATGTCTAACAGCGACCAGGGGCAAGATGCAGGTGAGAGCGGAGGAGGAGAGAAGGCAGCTGCTGGAGGTACATTCCCGCCCACCGCTCCCGCTCAGGGCCCCTACTACTATCACCCCGGCGCGACGACGGGCCCTTATCCGGCCAATCCCTACGTCGTCTATCCTTATTACTCCGCTCCCACGGCCGGCAATGGTTACTACGGAACCCCGACGGGGACCGCAAGCGGAGGCAGCGGTGGCTACTACTATCCTACCGATCCTGCTGCATTCTATCCATCGGAGCCCCCCACTCCCGGCGCCATGTCTCCTCAGCCCGCGCCTGGTATGCCAATGACTTATCCGGTTGGCCCCCCCCATCATCCACACTCGCAACACCCTCATCCACACGCGCATCCATACTATCCCGCACCCCTGCACATGCCAGCGATTCACTCGCATCACCCGCCGCATCCTCGCCCTCCCATGTCTCACCATCCGCACCAGCAGTCTCCACCGACGCCCGCCCGATCTACGCGCACATCAGGATACACGAGTCCTGTAGTTTCCGCTGGTCGTCCTCCTGCCGTTACTCTCCCTATCACAGGTGCCCCCGGCGGTCCTCGCGGTCAGCGCTATTCAGCCGGTGGCGCAGGTGCCGTGATGACTCAGCAACCGGCTCTGCGGCCTGAGAATGGCGGCGGAGGCGGAAAACACCACCCGAAAAACCTGGCTATGTGGGTTGGAAACCTTCCGGATGATTGTAACACTGAGGAGCTCGAGGCGTTCTTTGCCGACGAGCAAGTGGAGGTTTGTATTAACAGAGGAGAGGGGGGAAGTCGGGGAGGGATTAGGAAACACGCGAAGAAGGAGGATTAATCGCATTTCTTTTTACATTTGAATAGAGTATCTATCATCTGCCTAAATCCAACTGTGCCTTTGTGAATTTCAAGAACCGGGACGCGCTTACAAAAGCACTCGAAAAGTACCACAACTCTGGTAATTCTATTGCAATAAGCACTCTAGTCTGAAGTGAGTTTTCTGATGATTGCACTCGCGTAGATTTCAATGGAACCAAACTCGTCTGTCGTCCTCAAAGAGTAACATCTCTTCTCTTTTCTTTCCTTGGTCCCTAATGTATAACTTATTTTCGTTTTATTTAGCCACTTTCCCACGAGAATCCTGCCTGGCCATTTGCTGCTGCTTACAATCCTCCTCGCTACCAACAACCTCAGGTAGCATCTAGTGGCCGGAAGCTGAAGGAGCGCTATTTCATCCTCAAAAGCTTAACTCAGGAGGACCTTGACATCTCCGTGGGCACTGGAATGTGGGCGACGCAGCCAAGGAACGAAGCAGTACTCAACAGTGCTTTCAAAGTAAGCCCATCCTCTAGCTTCCTTTATCGCGGCATACTAATCCACTTTGAAATCGTTATTAGGATGCAGATACGGTATATTTGATATATAGTGCCAATAAAAGCGGTGAATTTTACGGGTTTGCGAAAATGGCAGGTCCGATAAGTACTCCATCCCAGAAGGTGCAATGGGCGCCTGTGCACAAGGAGCTGACTGGAGAGGAAAGCAACGAGGAAGAGGAAGGTAGAGAAGGCCAAGACAACAAGGAAGTTGACATTGCCGAGCAAAACGAGGAGTTTAGAGAAGCAGAGATGGAGAGCGAGGCGGATTTAGAAGGTGCAGAACAAGAAGGCTTTCCTCCAAAGGACAAGCGTTGGGGCAGCGAGTTCAAGGTACAGTGGATCATGCTCCACAAGTTACCGTTTACTCAGACGCGCCACCTGCGTAACCCGTGGAACAGCAACCGTGAAGTGAAAGTTTCGCGTGATGGTACGGAGGTCGAGACGTCGGTGGGAGAGGCGCTGATCCGAGAATTTTACCGTTATGAACAAATACAGCGAGAACTGGGTGCGAATCCTGCTCTTCAACGACGCGGAGAGCAGCTGGGTGGAGTGGAAGGAGCAGAGGAAATGGCTGCAAGTGGAGGAAGACCTCATTTCGCACCCCGCCCGCGCCCCCCGCGACCTCACTCTATGCAGCGTCCTCATTTTAGACCCGGCGGAATGCCTCCTCAGAGGTATCCGGGACCGCACCAGCTTCACCCCATGATGTACAAACCGCAGCCATACTATCGGCCTAATGCTGGTGGCTATGCCGGCAGAGACGCAGGTTGGGTTCCACCGGAAATGAGTGGAATGGGTGGATACTACCCAGCCTATGGTCACCCAGGGGGATATGTCTATCAGGTTCCTCACCCGGCCCCTGGCGCTCCTAATGTCACCTCTCACCCTGTGCAGCCAAGTCCGCTTATCCCAATGCTGCCTCCCTCTGTTGCGCCACCCGTCCCACCCACGACTGCCACCACTACTACCACAGTCTCCTCCACATCCTCGCCAAGCTCACCTATGTCATCTACTGGGCCCAAGGTAGAGGGTTTGGAGATGGAAATGGGAAAATTGAATGTTGGAGAGAAAGAAGGCTAAAAAAGGTGCTTTCTCCTTGATTTTTTTTTCTTTTTATTTTTCTTCCTTTTCTTTTGGTTTTTCGGGTCTCTTCTATATTGCGTTTGCTTTCTTTTTTTTTCCAATGTTTTTTGGGGATTGGGATTTTTTTTCTTGTTGAAAGGTCTCATGTCATTCCCTCCTATCTCTCTTTAAGCTTACGCTTCCACTTTCTCTTGTGAAAATTCTTCTTTTATTTTCTTACATTTCTCTTTTTATTTCCGTCTGTGAACTCGTGTGAAAACGAAAAGTTGTTGTTTGAAAGATGGTCTCATGTTTCTCTGGTCTCTTCCCCTGTTTCTATTTTCCTTTTGATGTTTGTTGTGGTCTTATTGAAAATTTGGGGTGCTTTCTCTTTTTTCTTTTTTTTTCTTTTCTCTCCTCCCTTTCTTTCTCTTCTCTTTCTTTCTCTCTCTCTTGGTTATGATATTTTCCCATTTAAAAAAATATAAAAAAAAAATTTATAACATGTTCCTATGTACTGAACTAAAATTAAACAGGCAACCAACGCACACAGCAGAAATTTTCACAGAGTGGATAAACATAAGCACAAAACACAGAAAAAAAAAATAACCTAATCCACGACCCCAATGAAAATATATAGGGTCGGCAGAGGTGGCCCCTCAACCTCCGAAACCATAGAGGGTGCGGCCCTGTCGCTTCAGCGAGTAGACCACATCAAGCGAGGTGACAGTCTTGCGCTTAGCGTGTTCTGTGTACGTAACAGCATCGCGGATGACATTTTCGAGAAAAGTTTTCAAAACCCCACGTGTCTCCTCATAGATAAGACCAGAGATACGCTTGACACCACCACGACGAGCAAGACGGCGAATGGCGGGTTTAGTGATACCTGTATGGGAGGTGGAGGTTTAGAATACATCGTCAAGTTGGAGAAAAAGTAATGGATGCGGGAATTAAGAGATGGAGTAGCATACCTTGAATATTGTCACGGAGAATCTTGCGATGACGCTTCGCGCCACCTTTTCCAAGACCTGGCAAAAAGACATTTGAGCAAAAATTTTGGTCAATCAGCAGTAAATTTGCTTACCTTTTCCTCCTTTACCGCGACCAGACATGTTCAGTGAAATGAAATGAGTCCAAAAGAAAGAGGTTTTTTCAAGGATCTGAGATGTCAAGCAGAAGTAAAATATAGAGTCATTCGAGTGACGTTGCTCGAATTGATTAATGAAATTGGGACTACCGCATTTATTCATAAGGTAGACTATATGTGTTTGAATTCGTAAATCCAAGTAATGGTGCGTGACCTAAACCATCCTCTTCCTACGAGCGGTCGCGGAAGCCGAGGAAAACGTGGCTCCCGTCGTCAGTTCCGCTTTACCTCCTTCCCTGCGTTCCCTCCTATTCAAACCACAAAACCGTCTTCGACTTATCTGAGATCGGACACATCGTACTTTCCTGGCTACAAAGCAGGCGCCGAGGAGCTATTACCTGATGTGAGCCAGAGACGAATAGTATATTGAACATAGTTAAAATTTCAGCCTAACCCCTGCTCTATAATAATTTAGCCCGAGAAACAAGGTGATAATGTCATTATCATCCACCCCGGATCCCGCTACCTTCGGATCGGAAAGTCGAGCGACTATTCCCCTCGTGTAGTACCCCATGCGATTGCTCGCAGGTTAAATACCCCCCTTGACACCATGGACGAAGACCATGCGTCTCCCGATGCAATGAAAACGACCGTCAAAAATGATGGCATCTCTCTAGTAGACCTGGAGATCAAACAACGTATGAAAGCGGCAAAGCGAAAGGCAGTGAGCAATGCCAATGCACAAGTTGTGGGCTTTAATAAAAGTGTGGAGCCGGAGATCATAGAGGACCACAATGATCCCTACAAGGTGGAATGGACGGATTTGGATGATTCTCCCGAATATCTTATAGGAGAAAAGGTAAAGTAGTTCTGGGCTGAATATACATTAAAGCTTCTCAAAATGTATATTTATTATCAAAATTCAATAGGCACTGCGGTTACCGGACACCGCGATGAATCGATACAAGCTAGTCTACCCGTTTAAACACGGAGGATTTAACGAGCATGATTATGACTCTGTTAAAGCCTTAATTGCAGACGTGGAGACAATATGGACGGAGGCGATTAAGGAAGAATTAGAGATTGATCCGAAAGATTTGAAGGTATATTTGTGATATGCCATATATTTTTATTTAACGTTTCGCTCATCTTAGCTGTTAATTAGAAATGTAATGCCGTGCTGGTTATACCCGATCTGTATAATAAGTCGTATGTGTGCGAACTCATCACCTTACTCCTCCGTTACATCGGCTTCCAGGCCGTTCTTATCCAGCAAGAATCGGTGTGCGCGACATTTGGTGCCGGTATCTCTGCAGCTTGTGTTGTCGATATCGGAGCCCAAACCACATCTGTAGGGTGTGTGGAAGATGGAATGTGTATTTCTGCATCACGGGTCTCGCTTACCTATGGAGGTGACGACATAACCCAATTTTTTGTAAATTTGTTGAAAAAGAACCAGTTTCCGTACGGTGAACTACAACTATCCCTACCCTATGGCTGGAAGCTAGCGGAGGAGCTGAAAGAACGGTTTTGTACCATCAACGAAGCAGAGATCAGTGTGCAAGTTGGCGATTTTTATGTGCGTGTCCCAAGGCAACGCACACGTAAATATCAGTTTAAGCTATATGATGAGGTCATCAAAGCCCCACTGGTAATTTGGGTTTGAGTAGCTTTTATTTTCATTTTTAGTGTCTAATTTATTTTCTCTGTGTTTGCTTTATCAGTGCCTCTTCGTACCCCAGGTGATCGACTTTAAGAAAAAATTCGAGGGGCGCAGAGACCTTTTTTGCCCCTCTGTCGTGGACGATATTTTGGATGATGTTGACGATCCATTCGCCATAACCGGTCCTCCTACGGGAGCTCGTTATGGCCGCTTTACTTTTACACCCTCAATGACAGGCGTAGCTGCCACTATTGCCTCTCCTTATACAGCCTCCCCTCAAATGACTCCCATTCCGGCTAATGGCAACGGAGCTGGAGGCGAAGGTGGAAGTCGGGGAGGTACACCTGTACCACTTGCATTAAAGAACGAGGCCAATACCCTTGCAGCGCAATCACCCCCTTCCACTTCCGCTACAGCAGTATCTACTACCCCTACAGAGAGGCCAACGTTATCCTCCCTAGCCTGTCCACCACTTGCCCTCGACCACGCCGTTGTTCGTAGCATCCAGCATGCAGTACAAGGCTTTGAAGAACGCGCCCACCGTTTCTACACCACGATTCTCCTTGTAGGCGGCGGGGGGATTATCCCGGGTTTCGATAGATTACTCCAAGAAAAGGTATTGGAAACAGCGGGGGTTGAACGAGTAGAGGTGGTGCAGCCACCGCGAGAAATGGATCCAAGGCTAGTAGTGTGGAAGGGAGCCTCTGTGCTAAGCAAACTGGAAACAGCACGGGAAATGTGGGTAGGCACGAAGGAGTGGGAAGAGATGGGTGCAAGAGCTCTAAAAGAGCGAGTTTTGTTTGTATGGTGAAACATGCATTTGGTTTGCAGGTCGTTTCGTTTATTTTCGAGAAACGCTCCATTTGTACTTTTATTACTTATGGTCACGGGTATATATGTATATATGTATGTATATATCCTTTCCGTTAAACAAAAATAATTTACTCCGAAGGCGGTCTTGGTTTTTTTTTTTTGAACACTACAGCTCTTCACGGAGCAGCCTTCGTTCATTATAGTAACACCCGGTGATTCGAGGGCCCTATTATGACCAAAGTTGATATACACTGAGGATCGAATAGGGATCAAATTAATTAGTTCTTATTGGGAAATTGTTTAATTAGCCTAAAATCACAAATTGCCATTGTTTCTCAAGAGAACCTTGTTCCTTTGATCCTTCTTATGATTTAATGCCCATCCTCTTCTCTACATTTCGCTACTGGCTGGATAGCCACCTACCGTTCATTACATACTGATTCTGCACTCTCATTCGGATACTAGCAAGAACTCGAATTAATCGATTGGATCCCGCGCCTCTCGATTTGATAATCAAATTCATTAAAACATGCCGTTCATTCGTACCTCCATTTTCACCAGCCTCCTTGCCCTCCTCCTCTTTATTACGATAACCTATTCTGTGCCAATTAAACTCCCTGATCCTGTGAAAGCAACTGGTGCGTTCGAAGCTGCGATTAACACAACAAAAAAACCAAAAGAACTCCTCAACATGCTCACCTCGGAGCTCCTCCGTAATGGGAAGAAGAAGGGCCAAATATTCACGGGTCAAGGGACCTTTTATGATGTTGGTGCTGATGCTTGTGGATCCAAAAGCAAAAATTCAGATATGGTCGCAGCGCTGAATGCACCGCAATTTGGAAAAGGTGACACGACCAAAAATCGAAACTGCGGACGCCGTGTACTCATTTTTGGGCCAAAGGGCATGGTAGTCGTGAAGATTGTAGATTTGTGTCCTGGGTAAGCATCCTCTTCTATCACTTTTTATTACGATGAGGATTTTCAAAATACAGTTATTAAATGGGTTGAATTCTACTTAGTTGTAAAAACGGAGATTTGGACCTCTCGCCGACAGCGTTCAAGAAAATCGCAAACTTATCTCAAGGACGAGTGCCCATTAAGTGGAAATTTCTATAAATACTCTTCACTCTACCCATTGTATTGTTAGTCTCTGTTTATTTACCCTTAGCTGGATTTATTATGGATTTATATACATGATATTTACATCTATTTTACTTTGGTAATATTCGGGCTATCGTTCCCTCCACTCCTTTAGTTCTATTCAAATCGCTCGATCATTCTGTTCAAACTTTCCCTAACATGGCTCACGAAACGATTAATCGACTTTGTCAATCCTCATCCATATTTATTTGCCGCGCAGATAATACATGGATATTCGTTGTACTAGCTTCTCTAATGTCACTGTGTCTTATCATCATTGACCACTTATAATAAAATAAACTAGCTTTCCACGCTATTTCCTGAAATGCTACGGTGTGATGCGCTGAGATATTAACAGCGGATCGATATAACAGATATTTCTGTCGAGCGTAGAAATTGATAATTCTGTTGGTATAAGAGATGTCGTCCTTTTTAATTTTATTGATTATTCATGAGAGTTAGTTTTTTTGTCTATAGGGCTAAATTCAATAGTAAATATTAAGGCAGCTATAAGCTTATAAACAACTTAGCAAAGCAAGTTTAAAAGGCTATTGCATTTGCAATATTTAATCTTTAATATACCAAACGGAAGTAGGATCAAAGTGGTGTTGGGTGGTATTGCAATTTAGATTGGGCTCGAATAACCCTACAAAAAACTGGACATATAAAACGTAAAAAAACGCCAGGCATAATGAATCCCGAACAAAAACCTCTGAGTGCTTATGTGTTTTTTCATCCTCTCCCATACATTCTATATGCTCTTTTGTGTTTCCATTTTGGTATTATTATGTAGAGCCAATTATAAATAATTAACGAATTAATCGTAAATATTAAAATGGAATTAATGTAATTTTGATACATACAGTAAATTATCTTTTATTGCTCTCCTTTCAGGTAGCACTTCCTGGCTGGTGTCTCCTCGGCCGTTTTTCTATACTGATTCCTCTTCTTCTGCCTCTGCCCATTGAATTGGTAATCTGTACATCTCTCCTCCTGTTTTGCTTTGGTGATATATACATCCTAGACATTCTGCCATTTCACGCACTTCGCTTCGAATAATCTCTCTTGAATTAGTGGGTGATACTCCGATATTCACTTCAGGGCAAATGTATCTCTCCATAGCCCTCCAACTCCGTAAAGTTAGTTTGACCAGGCTGGATCGCTGTAACAACGTGCGCTGGCGATAAGCGGGAAGAGGTTAGAGCCTACTCACTTAGACGCGGCTTCAACAAAGAGTCGTCTGGTCTATCTCTTTTATAAGTATGTTCTTGCAGGCAGTGTCTCTATACTACCCAACATTGGAAGATTTACTCAATTATCTGGCCAACCTCTATCGTAGCCAGGTAAGTAGGTATGAACAAACGGAACCACTTCACGAGTGAGCACTGGCAACCCAGAATAAAGTTCTGGAACCTGACCATCCAGTCAAGAAATCTACGCCCAAAGTTATGAGCTCTCAAATTTTGCTCTAAATACTGAAGATTTATTATTACCTGGCATACTGACTATACCATTAGTCTTTACCAATCAAGTTTCATAATTTTTATAGTATTCTACCTGATTCTTTGTGGAATCTCTCATTTAGGCATTTTGTGCCAAAAATCTTGTGATATATATCAACTTTTCATATTGAGAGCATACATTTTCATGTATCATTTGAGTATTTAAAAATATTCAAATGAAATAAATGCACTGTAAAAGCAATTCAAGGTCTGATCGTCTCGCTCTCCTTAGTGCTCTTAAGGGTAATCGTCAGAAATTGCACTGGGCCAGGATATTGCAAAACATATTACACATAATCTACAGATTTTATAGTCAAAAATGAAATCAGTGAGAGAGTCAGCGTTAAAGTAAATATCAACATACAAAAAGTATCTTACTCAGTTTCTGTGCGCATATATAGGAGCTGCTACACTTCATCGAAGCTGAATGCTGGAATACGGATATGAAAAATCGATTTGCAGAGTTTAAAGCCAAAATCTATGTCATTCCTTTAACGTTTGTGCCATTTACGAGCATGATCTTCCTCGATATGCGTTACTAAGTTATAGTAATCTCCAAATACTGCGTGACATTTAGGGCAGTTTAGTTCTTCCATGTCTGGTGGTGACGAACCAGACTCTGATGACTCCTGTTATCAGGTATATAAGTTGTCAATGTATATAGCTTGGAATTTAAAACAATCATATACTTGTGAAAGAGTGTCATCGATCGTATTAAGTCTCAGTTTAAAACCTGGCAAGACATCGCCACCGCTAAGAGTATTCCAGGGGAGCAGTGTGCGGCGCACATCTCCATTAATTTCCCTCTGGAATGTGTATACTTTTTTTACTCCTAGGGTCAATTAACCAGCCTAACTTAACGCCCGCAGGGAAATAGGATTCCTTGAACTTTCGAGTGAGGTCAGTAAGCTTTGATGGAAATGAGATATTCTCAACTTCGACCACGAAAATAGGACTAAAGGGTTCTCCTCGAAATGTCCAGACTTGTGTTTCGGATAATGGACGGTATATATCCTTAGGGGTAAAGGCCACATCTGGTGCTTTAATTTCCCTGCCTCTTAAAATACTCAGATTGAATCCACCCTGGGATGAAGTTATTACTCCATTTTGGCGGTATAAAACATTCCAATACCCCATTTGTCGAACTATCTCCGCTACTACAGCTTCTTTTCCGATAGGAGTTCGGGGTATGTGAATGAGCCTCCCCTCATGATCTTGTTCAAAATGACTAATCGGGGCACCTTCAATTTCTATTTCATGAGACTTGAGCCAGTCTTTGTATTTTGCTCAAATTCTTCAAAAGTATAGATGCGATCAGGATGGTAGTTCTTGATCAGTTTCCTGATTTCGTTTTTCTGCAAAGGCATCATTCCACTTGATTAACTATTTGTAGAGCAGAATATAAAGAAATGTCTAAACATCAAACACAATCTTAGTTGAAAATATTTAAAGCCGTTAATATGGCCTAATTATTCTAAATTACATCACCCATTAATATACTGTATAAATTTACAAAATAAAGGGTAATGATTCAATATGTATTATCCAATATCTATATCTAATAGAATTTTACGTGAATTATTGTATAATCCATAAGGATTTTTTCATCCTCTAATACTACACTCTTTGTTTTATTTAGAAATTAGTCTATTTATATAGAATTCTATGGGATGCTATTGGGTTTAACTGTCTTCATACTAGTGGACCTTTATATAGTTTTTCATTACGCAAGAACTCTGCAAATACACATCCTTGATTGCATCGTATTGGTTTTCTCTTTGTAAGAAATCATTGCATGCTCTAGAAAACTCGTATTTAATGAAGAAATGGCAACGAAAAATTTTCTACCTTATCTCCACCTATTTTTTCTACCTAGTCACTCCTGTAAAATCATCGATCTTAATTATTATAACCCTATTTACATTTTATTGCCTAATAAATTAAAATAGAATGCGGGCTACATCAGCAATCCATGCTTCACGATGATGAGGCCGTTTTATTGGACAAATATTCTTAATGGTTTGTCTTCAAAAGTACTAGTCTTGATATTAATATTTGAAATAAATACGCGTATATTTAAATATATTGAATGAAAAATTTTACTCTTAGAATTCTATATTGACCATACATGCTGTCTTTCTCCACCCCAATCTTTTCGTGATTGTATGCTAGCCAAGCTTTTATTCAATGCTGGGATATCGGCGTTTCAGGCTGATCGTGGGTTGCACAATGAATTCCACCGCCACCCGAAGCTAGAGTATCAATTTCTACCGGAACAATATCTCGACCTGGGTAGCACTCTCGAAGGATCTGTTGTGCTCGCTTGTCGGCCTCTTCGTCCCCGAATTGGGGCACAATCACTGCTCCATTGGCAACATAGTAGTTCACGTAGGATGCTAAGAATTCCGCTCCACGGCCTCTAATTTTTTTGCGATCCGGCTCGAACAATTCGATGATCTTCAGCGGAGAGCCGCGAACATCCGTGGCTGACTGGAGAACTTTCTTGGCTTGGTCAGAAGAGCGAGACCATACATCAGGAGGTGAGCCGGGAGCTGGTCTATTCAGAATCACCACCCCAGGGGCAACGAACCGAACTAATGCGTCTACATGCGCGTCTGTAATATCTTTTCCGCGTACACCTTGCAGCCAAATCACTTTCTTGATTCCAAGGACCCTCTTCAAATCTTGCTCAATCTCGTCCCGACTGCGACCTGGATTCCGATTATCATTGACCACTGAGCTTTCGGTAATCAAGAGCGTGCCTTGCCCATCTGTCTCCAAAGAGCCCCCTTCGGATACAATAGGAGCTTGTATGCGTGGTATCGCGTACTTGGCGAGAATCGTACGGGCGACTTGAGCATCGTTGGCATGTTTTTGCTTCTTTCCCCACCCATTGAAGTTAAAATCGATCCCAACCACTTTGTGTGCTTCCTCTGCGAACACAGGTGCAGTGTCTCTAGCCCAGAGATCGTCGACCATGGCTGAGATGACCTCAATTTCAGTGCCTAAAACGCTTTTAGCCTTTTGGGCCTGATCGGGATGAGCCAAAACAACCACTGGCTCATATTTGGCGATAGCACGTGCAATCTGGGCAATGTCATTTCTCACATCAGGAAGCTCGTAGCCCCAAATGGATTGCGATGCTGGCCACACCATGAATGTTCGCGCATGCTTTTCCCATTCCGCAGGCAGTCTACGCAACGTCGTGCTATTCGAGATGCTGTTGTCAGATAGCGATTGGGATGGAGTCTGACCTGTCATTTCTGAAAAAAGGAACAATGAATAAACATTCATTTCAAGTTATTGAGAGAAGCCCCTTGGAAATAAACCTAACCTAGAGGATATTTACCAGGTTTAGCAAACACGGCCGCGAGGGTGAGTACAAGAAAAGAAGAGAAAAACTTCATTTACTGGCGTCTTTAGAGGTCCAGATATTGCAGGCAGCCGGACTTTGCGGTAAACCGACCTTTATATATTGTCGAGGGTTGCGTGAAAAGAAAATTCTTCGACGACGATGTTTTCGATGATTATCCGTTTCGATTTGGTTTCTGCGCAACACTTCATCACTGCCAAGATGCAAGCCAATTAAAGCCTAAATCACAGTTACACCAATTTCCATCCTTGTTATATATTAATTAAAAAAATACCACTGGCCCCGAGAATTTGACAAGAAACCCTTTTTCTAGTTCATTGGCCACATGCTTGCACTGGCTAAGCGGGCACGAAAACAAGCAGAACAATAGAACAAAGGGAAAATCGCCTATTCGGTACTCTCCACGGGCAATTTAAGAGATGAGCGGCTCGATGCTGCTCGGCCGCTTTTTGCCGGTCAATCTTACGACATAAATAATGACAAGCTTAGTCAGATCGAACTACTTCCAAGCATGTCTTGGGGATTTGTGGGAGAGGTGAGGCCGTTCCACGTGGATGTCGCCCAAGTCCACAATGGTTTAGTCAGTCTATGCAAGAAACTTGGTAAGGACAATCGATCTAAAGCCTCTTAGAATCGAATACTTTAAATCGGGAAGAGCTTATTGCACTTGAGCTCCCTTTTTTAATTCTGGCATTCCTGAGCGAGTTGGGCTTTTTGGTCTGGTCAGTCACAAGCGCTCTTATGGCCAAGGTTTGTGTATGTTTATAGGTTATAAGTGTATGTGCATGATGACCAGGTCGCTTTCAATTTCTATTGTACTTGTTGTAAAAAATTATTGCTTAACCCTCTGTGCTGCTAGCCTAACTACTATGGGAAATTAATAACTTTGTTCATTAGCTTATTAATCTTTGTTATCATGCCGAATTTAAATTTTGACTTATATGACTTTCATTCTATAAAGTTTCAAAGCATCAATCAACCTACATTTTATTTAGAAGCATTTTTAACTGATTTTATTGCTACATTATCTATTTTCGAGGTAGCTAGGAAGGAGGGTACGAGGGAAATTGCTTTATAATCTTTTCGAGAACCAAGGATCCTCTATCATTTTTTCGTGAGAATTTTCAGGCAATCTAATGTTGGCGCGAAAGCTTTAGGTGCATTCATACTTAGGTTATTGCAAGAGAAAGATCTTTCTAATCTATAAGAGAACAAACTTAGGAGATATTCCAGCTCTATTTACGTGAGAGAGTCTCTTAGTAGCTACATTAAAATAGGCTTAAAAGAGTACAGTACAATTACTGCACTGCACTGAATTTATAAAAAGTCGATTACCAAATAGCTCGTTTTTTCTTCAGGAGTAATAAAAATACCAGGTAATGCCAGCTCGAAAATGGAATAACTTTATTCTTACATAAAAAGGATAAAATAAAAAGCTGCAACCTAGTGACGCTAAAAAGGCTTGCAAAATAAATGTTATACATCAAAGCAACTTCTATTACAATATTTGAATTAATTGAGTTAATTGGGACATATATTTCGTGAAGTAAAATACAGCTGTAGAGTGTATTCTACGAATGCCAGCACATATTTGACTAAATGTCCGCGCAAACATCTAATTGCAATGGAAATATACAGACTGAGACGGGTGGAAGTGTCAATGCTGGAAATATTTGTAACAACTATTTTATTTTGTTGGGTAAATCTCTTTCTAGCGAGCGGTTTTCAGTAATCTAACATTATATCTGAACTAGGAGCCTCCAACTTAGCAAAAATATCAACACCAACTAAATCAGTCAAAAGAACCTTTTTTGCAGTTCCACCGGAGAATAAGAATTTTGTTAATCGCCCCGATATGATCAGAGAATTGGAAAATGCACTTGCTGAAAGTTCTACAAGAGGATGTAAAATCGCTGCTCTCCAAGGTCTAGGAGGAATGGGGAAAACCCAATTAATGTTGAGATACTGTTATTTGCACCATGAAAAATACGACTTCATATTTTGGCTCAAAGTAGATAATTGGACTATGGTAGTAGACTCCTTCCGCAACCTAGCAATTAATATATTGGTATACCAGATAATGCATTGAGTGAAGCGTTAGAGGGTGATATTTTCGAATGGGTTCGAGATTGGCTTGAAACCCATTCCAAATGGCTAATTCTTTTGGATAACTTGGACAAGATTATCAACAGGATATTTACAATATTGCTATGTAAAGGTGGAAATATCCTCCTGTCAACACGCGGGCGAATTTCGCGTAGGATGGCCACAGTTATTCATGTGAAAGAGATGAAAGAAGAAGAAGCTCTCTTGGAACTACTTGGCCATGAATTGCATACAATTGATAGAGAAAGTACGCGGTTTTGCTATGCCCACGATATTGCGGTTCAACTTGGATATATGCCACTCGCGATAGAACTTGCGCTCGCTTACGTTGAGAATACTTCTTTATCTTTCGAAAAATATCTTAGCCAGCTAAAATTGAATCGAAGAAGGTTGTTTTCCTATTACGACGAAGAATCCCTTGGAGATTACCCGCACTCAATAGCATCAGTTTGGAACATATCTTTCAATCGAGTTCGTGAGATAAACCCTGCGGCTGTACCGATCCTCGAAGTTTGCACTTTTCTTCACCCCGACGAAATTCCAACTCTTCTTTTTGAGTGTCAATATAGGACTTTCAACTTTTGTTCCAACTCGCAGTCGCGAGAAACCGAATCGCTAGAATGCGAAAGTGTTCAAATGGCAATAGCACTGTTAAACAAATTTTCACTCGTGCCATTGACTGTTAGAGATACCGAAGGTAAAGGCACCGAGTTGATGGGTAATACACTAAGAATACATCGTCTCGTACGTGAAAGTGATCTATGATTCACTCGAGGATAAACAGAAATTAGACTGGGCACGGAAATTGGCCATCGCTTTTAATATCGAAACACAATCTTCGGATGTTTTTGATGCCAACTTTCGATCAAAAATGAATTTATATCTTCCGCACTTATACCATATCGTAGATATACTCGAGAATATCAGCGAAGGACCTATTTGTGCGAGGATCTTATAAAGTTGCTAAATAGGACAACTTTATACTTGTGTAGAAAAGGAATATATAATATTACGAAGAAGTTTGCTGAATTATCACTAAATATCAGTGAAATCATTTATGGAAAAGACCACCCAGACACGGCCGCTTCGCTCTACAGTCCGGCCGTGCTCTACCGTGTTCAGGACAAATACGAGCAGGCTGAGCCCCTATTTCAGCGCGCGCTGGCGATTGGGGAGAAGGGGTTGGGTCCCGATCACCCAGACACGATCGCTTCGCTCCAACTGTCTGGCCAATCTCTGCTCTCATCAGGGCAAGTACGAGCAGGGAGAGCCTCCACACTTTAGTGCACCTGAATCTAAATCATGTAATATATCTTAACCCGAAAATTATTAATTATACGCCACCTCTATTTCAGCATTCCCCTTTAGATATCTCCCTATGTTACCTTTTATATAATATTCCCTCAAATTTTCAAGAATTATGGGATTTAAATGAGTAATTAGTTAGTATTTCCGGTTTAACCTAATTCTGCTCTAGCATTTTCATAATTTATTCATTTTTCTCATTAATGATATATAATTCACCTTTTTTTCTATTTTTTTTTTTTCATTTTTCTAAGAGTTCAAGGTCAATTTTGTACTAATATATCGGAACATATTTTAAAATATTGACACTTCATTCCTTTCTACATTATTTACTTTCAATGTGTATCACTATGGTATTATGTCCTCATATTACCTTAGGAAATACGAATTCATTAAAAGGAATAATTGGGAGGCAATAGCATCAAGAGAAATGAGAAAAGAAAACCAAATCAACAGAAATTTATAAAAAGACCTAGGTTGAGCTTCGTATAAAAAGTATAGAAAGTTACAAATTGAAATTGAAAGAATAAAAAAAAATCAAATATACAGCTGAATCATTGGCAACACGACCCTAATTGCTTGGTCGCCTGTTCCCCAATGCTAATTCTCCCTGCTCCCTGTTGCTGGTCTTGTGCTGGAGCCCTCGGCTGTCCATCGAACATGCGCTTCTTCACATCCCGCGCCAGCGAAAAGAAGGCTTCTTCAACGTTGATATTAGACTTGGCGCTCGTCTCGAGAAATTTCAGGCCCAATTCATGCGCCAGCGCTTGACCTTGTTCGGATGAAACAACTACTTTATCGTGCATATCACATTTATTACCAATAAGGATCTTGTTGACGTCTTCATTGGCGTGTTGCTCTACGTTCGAGTACCAGTTGTGGATATCTAATTAGAACACATTATCGGATTAGCTCTGCAGAGGATGGAAAAAAGAGAAGATTGAAAATAGCTCTTACTTTTAAATGATCTCTCATCCGTCACATCATATACAAGCAGAATTCCGTGGGCACCCCGATAATAGGCTAAATTATCACGACATATTAATACAGTTGAAACGTTTCTGCACAAAGGAATAATAATACATTACCTGTGGTGATTGTACGGAATCGCTCTTGCCCTGCCGTATCCCAGATTTGTAGTTTGACTCGCTTTCCGTCCAATTCGATCGTTCTGATTTTGAAATCAATTCCGATCGTGGTGATGAAAGAAGGGGTGAAAGAATCATCAGAGAATCTGAGTAACAAGCAGCTTTTTCCCACACCTATATAGAGCAGCAGAAGTTAGCTCTCGTGCTCGTGTAGGAATTGGATTGGAGGTATATACCAGAGTCACCGATTAAGAGAAGTTTAATTAAATAGTCATAGCTTGCACTTTTGGACATTTCAGGTTGATATAAAGGCAGAACGGCGCTGAGATACAAAGGAATTAGAGTCGATTGGATCCCGCTCTATATAATTATAGTTAAGGACACTCTGCAAAAGAAGAAATAAAGAAAAAAAAAGGGTATTCTGCACTACGTTCTCTCAACATGTGGAATTTCTGAAATTCAAAATTAAATAGCGAAACCAAGTTAGGAAAATTGAATCAAAATCAGGGAAGAATGTCCGAAGTAAGGATTATATATAAGATAGCCAAGCTCACAAGAGTACTAGGTATTTGTATATAGATGGTAGAGTATATATTCTGCGACAGACCAAGTTTATGTATCCACTGGTTGGGAAAGACTCAGGACAAGGGGTGCTTGATCAGGCAATTATGAACTTTAGCTGATTTAGCAGAATTAGCAGCATTTTCTACCTTGAATAACCTTATGAGTGACTAGAATCAAAAGTTAATGCTGAGACTCCTAATACATTAAGAGTGCCAAGGAGTGTATTATTGAGGAAATTTCATTAGAAATAAAGTTGTCATAGGGTTTAAGGAGTTTAGCCTATTGGGGTTGTTGGATTATCTAATAAAGCCAACCGGCTCTTGAGTCGTTGATCCGATATTAGATGGAAAAATTATATTAGAGAAGTTAATGAGAGTGTCTGATAAGCCACCTAGTTCTCTTACTTCAAGATCTACAGTATAGTTTAAGCATATTGCGTTGATTCGGTACATGGTCTATTTGATATACTACTTAGCAAAGAAATATTTTGACCTTTGGTTTGATCTATAGCCGTAGTATCTCTTCCTAAACTCTTGCTAAATGACAAGCATATATAAAATTTGTTAAAGCGAAGATGTAGGCCCGAAAATGTCTCAAATAATATAGATTATGAACGCAGCGAAGAGAATAAGGTGTATATAACAAAAAGCTGGTTGAGTACAAGAAAATTAAGCGAATACAAGGGAAAATAAAATGAAAAGAATTGACAGACGAAGTTGTTGACTCTACCGGTCATCGACAATAGGGTTAAAAGCAATCAACTGGACCACCTTGCCCAGCTGTTCCTGCATGGCTTCTATATCGCCGGAAAGTGACTCGATGCGATCTTGCGATTCACGCAGTTCTGCATTAGTACGTATATAGTCTTGACACAGCTGATATGCTAAGTGGTGGGCATCTTTCTCGTTCTTTTTTGCGGATGCCCATTCCTTTAGCTGGGTAAGGGCCTCCTTGTAATCCTGGATATTTGAATTCGGAGTGCCCTGATCTGTGAAAATGGATTAGTCATAAAAACATCAAGCATGTACATGAGTATGGTTCGCAACCACTGACGGTCAAAGCAAAGATTGACTTACCATGCGATTTCAATAAAGGCACCTCAATCTCCTCATCTCTCAAAAACGCGTCTAGATCAAATGCCTCGTAATTTGGGTGCTCAGCCAGATCGAGATGGATATCGTCTTTCGTAATAACATGTTTTTCGCTGGCCGATTTTCGCTTTGCCATATTGTCCTTGGTATGATATCACTAAAGGAAAGAGGGAAAGAGCATTCACAGTCACGCAGTTCAAAGCACAGGATTCTTAACCCTTAAATTGTTTCTATTTTTTGCTCATTATTATTTTCCCCATCTTTACTTAGCAACCCATCGATATGTTACAGTGACGGCCTTTATCGTATTCGCATCCACACTCTTTAACTTATATCACTTCCTTTTACCCCAATTTCTGTGATCTTTGCTCTGTTTTCTATATCCTGTGACCCTATTTATCCATACGCACCTCCTTCAGTATGATTAATTCGTCGAATTACAATTGCATAGCCACATTCCCGCTAATGATGCAAGGGTTGCGGAGGCCTTACTTCTACATTCAAGATTATGAGACGTATGGCCTTGAAGACAAGGTAAGTGCTTTCGAGTGCCTAACATGGCATGGCCGGCTTTGACGCGTGATTGCCACGTTTTCTTAATAGTACCCGAAAGCAATCTTTGAATCCCGAAAGATCGATCTGCACGTCTTTTGCGCCAAACATTTTCCATCGTTTAACCTTGACTACATTGTAATGGCATGTGGCATGCTCGCCACCATTGTGCTAGCTCTCTTCGCTTTGTATGATAGTACAAGTCATATGCTCCGCTTCTTCATATTCATCCCTCCGATTCTCCTCTTCTTCTTTTTCTACATGCGGCGCTCGAGAATGTAATTCTTGATCCTGTTGTTTTAGTTACTCAGAAAAATAGCGACTAACGGCCAGTGTTTTGCTTATTTTAGGTATGACAAGTTGCGGCTCTTTGAGACTAAGCTTAATTCGCTCCTTTACACTTTTACCCAATGCGATGTCTCTGCGCATTCCATAGCATGGCTTCCCCGCCGGCTTCCAAGCGCTATGCCCATCATGTTCACCTCCATTTCTCGCTATGCCATTGATCTTGCTGTAGTCGAGCCCGAGGATTACATCGAGGAGTTGCCGGCCTACTCTGCCGTGGGGACGTCGGTGAATCCGATTGCTCCTCCTACTTATGCATTTTTAGGACCCCAACCTCCTCCTCCTCCTCCTCCTCCTCCAAACGCTCTGCCCGGAGACCCGCAACCACCCCCTTATGAGATGGAAACCCAAGGCGTCGCAAGGCCAAACCACGTGTATATTAGGTGAACTTGTCGAGCTGCTTGAGGCTACTCCCTGTTTCCCAACTTAATTCTAATCCTCCTGCTTATATTGTTATTCTCTTCTTTGTGGAGAGATTTTCAGCTCATCTCATGCCTTTTGATATATTCATATTTTTTTTCTGCTTGGAGCGTTTCTGCGTACTTGAAGGTGATAGATATCAACACCGTTGATGATACCTTCTTGCTTATTTGCTCTCTTTCCATTCTTTTCACCTGATTCAAAGCTAATCGCTTGGATGCTTTTTTTTCTATTTTTATGCTCACGCTTGACTTTTGTAAAATTGTATATAGTCGAAGTTGTTTCTATTGAATAAAGCTATTCTATCTCTATTTTCAAAATTTCTTTCTTATTCATCCCAATGTGACTGCTTTAGGTTTCCTAGGTTAGCTATTCAGGGTCAAAAATGGTCTTCGTACTAATCCATTAATCCTTCTCTTTCCCCCTGCCCGCGTTGGAAGTTCCTAGAGGCAACGGCTAGACTCTAATGTAAGTAATCTCGGCTTTCCAACGGGGGTGAGATGGATGGATGGATAGAGTGGTATCGAGTCAATTCAGCCAATGGGTTAGTGATGAGACGAGAGGAATGGACCGTTGTAAAGAATGCCAAAAAAATAGAAAAGGAATGGAAGAGATGAGAGAAATACGGAGAAAACACTGGTTTGGGAGATAAAAAAGAGGGCCCTGATGAGGATCGCGATTTGCGATGGGGCCATCCATTGGAGAAGATCTCGGGACACCATGCCATCCACTCTCACCCTCCTCCAATCTGATCTCTTTATTAATGATTCTGGATTGAATTTATTGTTAGATCGTGAAAATGGCTTCAACAAAAATTGCAAAGCCCGCCGCCGACGAGATCGAATTGACTGTTGCCCAGGCTCTCTATGACCTTGAGCAGAACGTCGCGGAGCTCAAAGCTGACTTGAGGCCCCTCCAGATCTCTGCTGCTAAGGAGGTGAGCATTCCATTTTATAATTTTCTAGTGCAAATACTGCATCATCAAGCTACCTCTTCGCTTGGCAGCTTGCTTTACTTTGTGTGGTGATCGAGATCTAACCCCTTTTTTATATCCCAGATCGAGATCGGTGGAGGTCGCAAGGCCATCGTCATCTTCGTGCCGGTTCCCCTGCTCAAGCAGTTCCACAAGATCCAGCAGCGCCTCACCCGTGAGTTGGAGAAGAAGTTCTCTGACCGCCACGTTGTGTTCATTGCTCAGCGCAGCATTAAGCCCAAGCAGTCGCGTCACTCGCGCGAGAAGCAAAAGCGCCCGCGCTCGCGCACCCTCACTGCCGTGCACGACAACATCCTTGAGGACTTGGTGTACCCCACCGAGATTGTTGGCAAGCGGACAAGGGTGAAGGTGGATGGATCCAAGATCATCAAAGTGTAATTATCCTACGCTTCCTCCGATGGAGAGCCATATTTCATATTCTAACGGTATGACTTTTATTTTTGGGTACAGTTTCCTCGACCAGAAGGATGCCACTTCCCTCGAGTACAAGCTTGACACCTTCTCCAACGTGTACAAGAAGCTCACCGGCAAGGACGTCGTCTTCGAGTTCCCCGCCACCCCCGAGCTGGCTCTGTAGATCCGGTCCTTTTTATCTAACGTCACAATAAAATACACTATTTGTTTTCTACTCCTCTGTCTCTATTTCGGAACACTGGATGGTTCCTCCCCAAAAACCGCGAGCTTTATTTTAAGTCTATTTAATATGCATAAAAGAAAATTAGATTCACCCTGAACTGTTCCAAAAGGTTGTCCAAGCCACATAAATTTAAAAATTGCCAAGAATCTGAAGTAGCTATTGAATTGCTGCCCAACTTTGATCGACACTGAGTGGGGGGGTAGATGAGCCCCCAATAAATAGAAAGGACACCGGAGATCTCCATACGTCTTCATTAGAAATACATAGTTTAGCATCATGGTCGATGAATTACCGGATTATTATGGTATTCTGGGTGTCCCTGAGGATGCCACATTAGATCAGATCCGAGAAGGTACCATCATGAATGCGTTACATCTCTCATTTCTTTTCCCCAATATCCTCATCTTGTTCATGTATCACCGTTAGCGTACAAGAGGAAGGCGCTTCAATGCCACCCCGATCGGCATCCTACCATGAGCCAAGAGGAGGCCACCGCTGAGTTCCAGCGACTCGCCGATGCCTACTTTGTTCTGAGCGATGCCGCCCGACGCCGTGACTATGACAGGCGATTCAGGAGGGGCCGCCGATCGCAGAATGGGTGGCTCTCGCGGTCAGCCGATCCGGATCGGGTGTTTGTGGATGCTTTTCAGGATCTTCTAGGGGAGGAGCGAAGCGGCCGCTGGTTCTGGACCCCCGTGGGCGCCATATCGGGAGCTGCCATCGGCTTCATTGTTGGGAATGTACCTGGTGCCATTATCGTATGTGATTTCAAGATTTTGATTATTTTCAAGTGGTGACCCATTGACAATCGAGCGCTTCATGCTTAACCCTTTTTAATCTAGGGCGGCTACGGTGGCAGTAAACTTGGCGCAGTACGCGATAATAAAGGCATGAGTGTGTACGAAGCGTTTCAGCAATTGACGCGTGAGCAGAAATCGGCGCTTCTCGCAGCGCTTGCGGCCAAAATACTGCAATAAATTAGGCTGGCCTGTTCCCTCCTTCCTATTTCCCTAGCTAAATTGAGACTCTGAAACTATGAAATTTAATTTTCCAGATTTCATTATTCGGATTTATTTTTCCAAAATTAAGACACTTTCCCCTTCCCCCCTCTCCCCCCCTCCTCCTCTCCTATGAGCTATGCTCTTCACCGGATTTTGCTCCAAATGATTTGTTAGTAGGCATCCTTACCGCTTTTTTGTCACCGAGTTTGTTTTCGAGCCGTTTATTTTCCACACAATATATTTGAGTTTTCATATAAGACCTCTCATCCCCCAAGAAGAGCGTATTTGGGAATACGAGAATCCTATTTTATAGAAGCTTACGGTAGCGGTATCTCGAGCCTCGGAGTGCTGATCCATATATGTAAGGCAAGACGGAGTTGACGAGAGTTGTGTTCGGGCGTGTCGACATTGGCAGTGCACTTGTATCTTTGGGATTTCTCATGTGAAGTATCCCCGTAAAGGAAGGAGGATATGTGATGACAAAGAGAATTCCTCCTCCCCTAAATTGTATCACTTTACCGACCCATCGGAAAAGGAATTAGGCCGGAGAGAAATCCCCTGTTGGCTCTAGCTCCTGTGCACAGACGGGCCAGGCTGTGGCAGCCAGGGGAGATCGTGCGGCCCGCCCCATTGGTGAGATTCGATAATTTGCTACAAGGGTTCACACTGCCTTGGAGGCTCAATTCATAGAAGCTTTTCCCGATCCTGCTGCTACAATAAAGGCGGAGATGAAACAACTTTGTTTTCTCTAGTCAGCAGAATTAACGGCTCTCTTATTAGAGGTCCACGGAGAGCTTGGTTGCCTTCATTCTTACCTTCTTCTTCCCGCTTTACCCCGCATCGAATACCAGCATCTCCCCCATCTCGCCTCCATCACACTCCACTCATTCTCCAAGAAGAAGAAGTAGAAGGATGACGGTCTACCGCACCTATCCGATACGGTTTTTCGGCCTTATCATCATAGCTTTGCTGAACATCAGCAATTCATTTAACTGGCTAACGTTTGCATCCGTGGCGGTGCAATCCCAGGATTACTATCGCATCGAACCCACGCAGCTGAATTTCTTCTCCTTCACATTCCTGTTTGTCTTTATCGTGCTTAGCTGGCCCACGGCATGGATGCTCCGACGATTCAGCCTAAAACTTGGAGTGAGCGGCGAATTCTATTGGCCCGATGTCTTATCGAATACTAATGAAGCAATTTTAATCATTTAGCTCACCTTGGCGGCCACACTGAATGCTCTTGGCGCATGGGTAAACATCCCACTCATCTTCCAAGTATTCTCTACACTCCATCTAACCCATCCATGGCTTTTCTTCCTAACCAAAGGTACGATATTTTGGCACCTTTGCTCCCAATCCCGCCACCGCCTTTGCGATAGCCATGCTAGGCCAGGTTATCTCTGCGAGCGCACAACCCACCCTGCTCTCGGTTCCGACTCAATATGCTGCCACGTGGTTCAGCCAGGAGGGTCGTGCAACGGCGACCATGGTTGGTTCGGTTGGTGGGTATCCCCTATATAGGCATTAGGTGAGCCAAGGCAGATATTGACTAGCGGCTCTCCTTTATTGTAGCCAACCCACTGGGCGTCGCCGTGGCTTCTGCAGTTTTGCCGGAGATTGTTAAGAGTAAAGGCAGTGTGCCCCTTGGGGTAAGTCTATTCTAATGATAGCCTCATTTTATTCCAGTCATTTAAACTCTGTTCCCCACAACTTCAGCTATTAACCGCGGCCATCATTGCCACGGTGTTTGCTATTCCGACGCCCTTCATTCCCAACAAGCCCCCCACGCCTCCGTCGCCGTCCGCCTTCTATGAGCCTGAGCCCTACCTCCAAGGAGTGCAAAAGCTGGTTCGTAACATCAACTTCTGGGTGCTCTTTTTCGTTTTCGGTTCCTTTGTCGGTGCATTCTCAGCGTTCACCTCCCTGCTCTCCCTCATCGTTACCCCCTATAATTACACGGAGGCGGACGCGGGAGTGTTCAGCATCATCCTGGTTGTGTGTGGTCTCGTGGGGGCCATTTCGATGGCCATCGTGTCCGATAGGACTAAGAGACACTCCCTCATTATTAAGACAATGACGCCGAGTGCGGGTGTGCTCCTGATAGGGCTCATTTTTGCGGTGCGAGAGGACGATTTTATTGGCATCGCCGTGGTGTGCGCGCTGCTGGGATTCGTCATGTTCAGCTGTTTGCCTGTGGGCTTGGAGCTAGGAGTTGAATGTAAGGATGGCGACCGCTTCATCTCCATCCCATTTTGCTAATTTCATTTCTTTGCTCAGGCACGTACCCCATTGCCGAGGCAACCTCCTCCGCGGCCCTCTGGATGGGTTCCCAGATCTTCTCTATCATATTCCTCTTTGCCATGGATGCCCTGCGCGATTCTACCGGCGTCCCGAAGAACAACATGCGCCGGTCATTAATATTTGTTGCGGCGATTGGAATGGTGGCTGGGCTGTCATCCCTGCTGTACCGAGGAAGGAACAACCGAATCGAGAGTGAGAGAAACATGGACAGTAGCCCGTCGTCCACGCGGCCGCAGGGACCCGGATGGGTTGAGCTGGAGGACAATAGAGCGATGTCGCCGCGATGAGGAGTGTTCTGTTAATAGTTTGCTGGCCAATGGAGGCCGCTCCCTTGGCTTTATTTATAGCCTCGCCCTCTAACTTCGTTGTTTTCATTTCCTCTCTCTCTATAGAGCTTGTGTTTGCTTCTGTTCTTGTTTTTCCCTGTTTTACCATATTCTGATAACCCCCTCCCCCCCCCAAACCTGGCCTTCTTTTTTTGTACTTCTCTAATTCCCCATCTCTCTAGCATTGTTTGTTTTTCTGGTTGCTCGATGTCATACATTAAGAAGTCTGAAACAGCGCACCCTAATTTGCTTCTCTTGAGAACATTGCCAAACGCTCCATGCGCATCTGCATTTTGCGCTCCAGCCGCTACAATCCAGGAATTTTCCTCGCCTCAGAGGAGTCTGAAATCGGCGCCCAAGAAGGAAAAAGTTCATTTCTTTTTCTGATTCGCGGTCGCACCAACACTAATTCTAACCCCATGCTCATGGAGCAATTCCGGCCCACCGCTTCATTTCACTTACGGTGTCCATATTTTTTGCTGCCAGCGATGCACGGGCCCATCCCAATCAGCCGCGGTGCCGGCCTGCAGGCATGGGCCGCCTCCAAGCCCAAGCGGGGACTGCTTTGCATCGAGGGGTTGTAGTCCCGCCCTTCCCTTTTCGCGGCAACGTGCATCGACTTGCATCGCCCCGCGCAGGCCATGGCGGGCGAGTTATGGGCAGCCGCAAAGGGCACTGGCGCACGCCTGCAGGGAAACCAGGGCCGGGCAGGAGTGCAGCATAGCGGGCTCCGAGTTTGGCTGGAGCCCCATCCCGGCTGAGCGCATTTCTCGACTCTGGCTACACAAGCAAGCTCCCCCGTTCATTACCAGGAATTTTGCGGGCACCGCCGCCAGAGCGTTTATCCCCCCCAGCCCGACGTCAGCGGGCCAAGGCGGACGGGCGCCAATGCCGCGGCAGGAGAGCCTGCTTGGGCAGGGCCGGCTTCGTTGTGAGGGCCGAGGCGGCTGCGGCCGAGGGCAGCTCGGCAGACGCTTGACGGCTGCCGGGAAAACAGCCAGGCGCATTGTTTAGGCAGAGGTGGTGCAGACACGGGCATTGGGGGGCCACCAATGCCCTAAATGATTGCCAAAAATGAGGCAGGAGTTTGTGGCCGGAGATTTGATTGCTTTTCATGGTACGAGCCTTCCATAACCTCTCGGCTCCTGCGCAAAACTCTAATCGGCAGATTGTTCACGTTCCTTAGTGTGCCGCCAGCCTGGACCCAAAGAAGCAGTGCCTTTTTGGTTTAAAAGGGGGGCATCGCCTGCCCCGCGTTGCCGTCTCACTTTCCCCCCCTCGCCACCTGCACTTTTCCTCCCCCGAATGCGCCGCGGCCATGGCTAAGTCCTCCTCCTACAACTACATCGATTCGCTGCGCTCCCCGTGGCTCAGGCTCGAAGCGTAAGTCTTGCCTCTCCATTCTCCCCATCCCAATGCCCTCATGCCGTGTGCTCTCCCCCCCCCCCCATGCAATGCATTAGCCCCCGCTTTGACATTGTAATACGCCAGCAGCCGCGCCAGGCAAGGGTGCGGACGCCAAGAGAGAGAGGTGAGCAGTGTTCCCATGCTGAGCATGAGGGAGGGAGTCACTAACATGGGCAGACATTGCGTTGCCATAGATCGCCGCCCGATAGAGCCTCCGCCTATACTGCAGCTGAAATTTGACGAGAGCTCCACGGAGGAGACGCAGTAAGTTGCTCCTGGGCCTTTGTCTTCTGTCATTGCATGTTCTGATGCCGGGCGTCCTTGTGTAGACACTGTCTGCAGAATCCTCACTTCTTCGTGCTCACTGCCCTTGTGCCCGCCGACGACAGATACGCAGGCCGCGCGTTTTTCCCTCGCCAGCAGTTAAAGGGGAGCGTTGTCTCCACACTTCATAAGCTGAAAGACATCGGCAATGCTGGTAGGTGGAGTGCTGATCCTCGCCCTCTCTCCCTCAGCTTCACTAACCATCTCCATTGGCGTGCTGTTTTTGTTTGAAGATGGAGGCTTTTTCGTGTTTCCTGATCTTACCATTAGCTTGGAGGGCAAGTACCGGCTGAAGTTTAACCTTTATTGCGTGACAAGGTTTGCTATCAGGAATCGGGCATCTTTTGCCGCCCTAAGTCAGCTCATCTCTCTTATTTGGTCTAGCAACGAGGCGGTTTACCTGAAGACCGTTCACTCTGATCCGTTCATCGTGTACAACTCGAAGGAGTACCCGGGAATGTGTGAGCCGACCTTCCTGACTCGCGCTTTCTCCGACCAGGGTCTGAAGCTCAGGATCAGAAAGGAGCACCGGATAAGGGCTGCGTAAGTGTCTTGCCTCTCCCCTCATTTCTGATTGCCCTCTTTTAACGCGCGGCCGATGCATTCTCTAGGAAACGGGCCAGCATTAGCTTGGAGGAGACCGCGGAGGATCCCGAACGCGGTCCGGCTCAGGGCACAAAACGCAAATTCAGCTCCGAGATGGATATCATTATGGAGCACACGGAGAAGAGAGGCCATGCTCAGCCGTCAATGTGTGCGCCAATGTCGCCGCAGCACGCCCTCAAATACCGCTACAATACCGGGTTCAAGGCTTGGAGGGAAGAGTACCCTTCTCCTCACACTCCCGAGCCCTACTCTAGTTTACACGCACCTGTGGCTGACGCGCCGGCTGCTCAGCGCAGGCAATCTGCAAGCACACCCGGGTCTCTAACGCATTCCCCGGCCCCTCGTTCGCCCCTTTTCTACAGCTCGCCCCCTTCGAAAATGACGCACGCAAATGGCACCCACGTATTTAATCGTCGCTGCAACTCGGGAGAACTCGCGTCCATCCCGCGGCATCCCTCGATTTCTTGCGGCCAAGAGCCTCACCCCTCATGCCACCCTCTGCAGCACAGCGCAGTGGGGTGTAGCTATTCCCAACCGCCTTTGACGGCCCCCCTTCTCTCTCGAAGAGAAAGCTACTCTTGCGGGCATTTACAAGCCGGCATAGGAGGTTCGTATGATAGAAGTCCGGGGGGAGCCGACTCGGCTGCGGCGGCCTCTCGGGGCATCCGACGCTCCAGCTCGATGGATCCCCCGGCAGCCAGCCACTCGCATCCCCTCTCACTCGTTCACCCGCCGGACCGCTCCTCAAGGCATAGCATTACTCTCCCGCCGCTCCAATTTCCACAGCCCTCCTTTGTGAATACCAAATCGCACCTGGTGCTTCCGCCGCCCTCCCTGCTCTTCCCCCCCACTCCCATTCACGATAAAGCAATGCATAGATATCCCCCGCTGGCCCCGTTTCCCGCCTCCTCGTCCCCTTCGTCCTCGCCTGCATTTGGCGTCGAGGGCGAGCGGGAGGCGCTTTGGGGCGAGCCATTTTCACGCTGATTGTTGTATATTTTTCTATCTCATAATTCCCCGTGTGTAATCAATATGAAGTTGAAATTTGCAGTGGCCGAGATCGAATCCAGTGAGGGGCTTGAAGGAAGATGAATAACGTCGGGTTTTGAAAAATAAAATAATCGCGACAAACTCTGAACGTCATCTTGCTCTACCTTCCCGTTTGAAGGCCTTTATTTTACAATAGAAGAGCGGGAAGTTGGTGATAGATTACGAGATCAACATCGAGGATTATTTTCAGAGAAGACCTATAGAGTATCATAGTCAAGCCCTTCTCATCTGAGATCCTCGACCCCCCGCTTCCCCCATTAATTTTCCCTTTTTTCTCTCCCCCTCCCCCCTTCCTCATATCCTCTTCTCTGTTCTCTATTTTATGGAATCTCATTCGCACCCTACATCCAATCACAAGCAAGCAAACATCGACCTCAATACCAACCGAACCCCCGCTACTAAATCCACCCGGTCCTCACAAGAGCATCCCGACACTTCCAACTCATCTCACCTAGAAGCATCGCCCCCGGTTGGCGTCTGCACCCGTACTTCTGCAAGGTTACGCAAATCTTCGTCCATCTCCACTGCCTACAGTCCCAGGTGGGTTAACGGTGCCTTTGGGAAGGCGGGGAAATCAACCGCTAATCATGTTGAATCATGTAGATTAAGGACTAGATTAAGTGAATCAACAAGCAACAGCAGCACCACCAGCAGCAGCAGCAACAGTAATATTATCCACGGTAATAGTGGTCCATCTGCGAAGCGAAAGCAACCTTCCGGTGAAGATAATCGGTCTCGTCCAGACAAAAGGTACCGACAGGCTGACGAGAATGCGTCCATCGATCCATTACTAACCCATTTGCTCCATCAAGATCTCGAACCTTTAGTGACCTAATCACGGCACCGATCTCCACAGGCGATCCCGCGAAACGCAACACCAAGAGACAGCGCCGCGCGAAACTTAAACGAGAGCGGAAATACGGAATGGGTGGGTCGGCAGATCCGAACCGGGCTGGCAAATCGCGATTTTCTACATCATCAGAAAAGAAGAAGAAAGGGGCGACAAGCGAAAAGAAGTCCTCGAAAAAAGAAAGGTACTGTATGCAGCCCGCGGTGGTTTGTTTTGCTCCGTTCTCTAACCCCATCTTGCTGTCGGGTAGTAGCAATAAGGGCGCCCAGAGTAAACGGAAATCATCCCTTCATGGCTCGCGCAAATTCAACGAAGATACCTATCCCTTGGATGAATATGGCAACGAGCATATGATGTTCGATGATGAGGAGCGATTCAGCGACTTGGAGGCGCGAGACGGAGAAGATTTTGACGATGACGAGGGTGAAATCGACTACGGAGAGGAGGGCGATGAAGGAGATGAGAGGATGGATTTGGGAGAAGATGCTGAGCACGACGATGAGGAGCTGGACGAGGAGGTCGAGGACCATCCTGTCGGAGCAAGCCGCCGACTTTTTGGTGTCACTGGATCCCGAGCCTACGGGGTGTCTGGAATGGACTTGCGGCTGAAGTCCATCCTCACCAATCTGCGGACCAACGACCCAACCATGCAGCTCATCTCCCTCCAGGAGCTGGCTGAACTTCTCTCCGTTTCGACGGAAGACAACCTCGCCGGCTACTTCAGCGTGGATATCTTCGTGCGAGAGTTGGTCCGCTTGATGCGTGGCCCAGAGAGTGAGTTCGAAGTCGAGAATCCCGAGATGATGCTGCTGGCGTGCAGGTGTCTTACCAACCTGATGGAGGCCATGCCGACCACGGTGGGCGCCGTGGTCTACGGCGGCACGGTTCCGGTATTGTGCCAAAAGTTACTGGAGATCCAGTACATTGATTTAGCCGAGCAAGCACTTAGTGTAAGTGGTGGCTCCTCTCTTCTACGCCTCGCTCTTAGCAAGGTTGCACGGGCTAATCCTCTTCTCTGCTTGGATGTTAGACATTGGAAAGAATCTCCATCGAATATCCCAATTCCGTGATTCGAGAGGGCGGCCTTCGCGCTGTGCTGACTTATTTGGACTTTTTCAGTACCCATGTACAGCGCACGGCGGTGACCACAGCTGCCAACGCATGCCGCAATGTGCCTGAAGAATGCCTGTCGATGGTGCAGGAGGTCATTCCAATCCTAGAGCAGATTATCGCTAGCCCCGACCAAAAAGTAGTTGAGCAGAGTTGTTTGTGCTATGTGCGACTGGCCGATAGCTTCAAGCATCAGACAAAGAGTTTGGAGGTAATGTCGATTTTTTTTTTTTACCAGTGGTTCTGAGATTATATATGCTCATGGAATATCATTTTTACTGTGGATTCTCTAGACGCTGATTTCTAAAAAAGTGCTCGAATCGGTGAAAAACCTCATCTTCCCCAACGCAAACAGCACCGTCGTTTCACCTCCCATCTATACGCAACTGCTGCGGTTCTTGAGCATTGTGGCTCAAGGATCTCCCAATCTCGCCTTCCAGCTCCTCGAAATGAGCATCGTGGATACGCTTTACCAAGTGTTGACGGGGCACCCTGTGCCGGACACAAAACTACCCGCCCTTGTACAAGCCAATATGGTGCACCGTCCCCGAGAACAAGTGTATGAGATGCTAGGGGTTATATGCGGTTTATTGCCACCGCTTCCCAAAGGTAGGTTTGCAACGGCTTCTCTGAATGGCACCGGCCTTGCTTATATGCTAACTGTTGCCCTGCTGCGTAGATGATATATTTGATCTCACACAGCCTAAAGTGGACAAAAATTCTGCTGAGGGGAGCACTTCTAGGAAGAGGGATAAAAAACACAAAGCTGAAGATGAGGAGGAAGAAGAAGAAGATGGCGAGGAAGATGAAGAGGAGGTGGAGCAAGATGAGGACGAGGCTGAAGAAGAAGGAGGAGAAGTTGAAGAGGAGCACGAGGATGAAGAAGAGGACGAGGAGGATGAGGGGCCGGAGAGACCAAGTAGAAGGCGCTCTTCACGCCAGACAGAATTGAAGAAAGAAAAAGAAGCGACGGCGGAGGCCGAGAAGAAGAAGGCAGAAAAGCGTATTGAGCTGCTGCGAACCCGTCCAGATGTGCTGAAGCGTTTCGGGCAGGTGCTCGTCCCGACCCTGATTGAGGTCTTCTCGGCCACCGTCAATCTTCCCGTCCGACAGCGTGTCATCACGGCCCTTCTCAAAATCGCGTACTATTCGGAGCCAGACATGCTTAAGGAGGTTCTGCAGGAGGTGCCCTTTGCAAGCTTCTTGGCCGGAGTCTTATCGCAGCGGCAGGAGCACCCATTGCTTCTCATAGTGGGGACGCTCCAGTTGACGGAGCTCCTCATGGGCAAGATGCCTGAGCTGTACGGGGACTATTTCAGGAGAGAGGGTGTCATGCACGAGATTGAGAGGCTGGCCAATGGAGAAATTGGCGACGGACTCCAAAAGGAGGAGGAGGACGACAAGGAGGAGGATTCAGGCGGCCCATTGTCGGCTCTTGCCAGTGGCTCGGAATCGAACACAGCCACTCGCCGGTTGAACGAGCTGATGTCCGACCTGCGCCGACTGAGGCAGCGAATTGAGACGTCGAGCGAGTCCACTTTGTTGGGAAGTCGCTCGGGAGAGAACGAGGGCCTCCATATCCTGGAGCGCCTCGGCATTGTGTTCCGGCCTAATGGCCACCAGAACACCCCCGAGATCTCGAAGTCGCAGCTTAAGGCCTGGATTCTGCACCGGACTCGTATCTTCCGAGACACTTACCTACACGCTTCATCTCAGGACTCTGCTGCCTCTGTGCTGCAGGTGCTACTGAAGCTCTCCAAACAACTCCTGCCCACAGCCTTGAACACGGCGGACCCATGTTCTGTGGAAGCATTGCGGCGCGTGGCCTCGTACTTCACGCAGGAGGGCGTTTCATCGTTCGAGCTGTTGAACTCGGGGCTCATGGATGCCTTGCTAGACTATTTGACAAAAGAGGGAGAAGGTAGGATGAGCACTAATAGAAGAGAGAGCCTAATTGGTCGAGCATCCTTTTCTCACCCTATTCTATTAGAACTTGCGCCTCTCAACGATCGCCTTCGCACCTTTGTACAGGTGTTCTTGATGGAGCCGGGCACCGCCCAATCACCCTTCGAGGTGCTATTGAAACGGTTGCAAGACTCTTTAAGCAGGTTAGAGACGTTCGAGGTGGTGACCGCCTATCAGTCCATCATGGATGGTAATCACGTCAAGCTTCTTTTGTTGGTCGAAACGCTAGTGTCTCACATTCTCCCCCCTCTTTGTCTCATTTTCTCACACGATTAGAAGCACGACGGAGTCCGGCTAGTATGCTCGCAAAGCAACTTAAACTGAAGCTGATTGCAGAAGATCCATCCGATATCCCCCGCCCCTACTCGAATCTGATCGTATCGGTGCATGCTGTGGCCACCTTTAAAGCTCTCTCCGATTACCTACGTCCACGGATCGCACTACCCCGATCCAACCCATTGGCCCCTATGCGGTTTAGAATCTTGCGATCGGCGGCTAGGGACACTTCGGACGAAGCGGCTGACGAAGGCTCCGCTGAAGGGTAAATTTCGCCCTATTTCATTCGATCCAAGACATGCTCTCTAATTTTAAGGTTTGTTCGCGTAGATCTTCACGAAATGCGGAGAAACAATCCCTCAAGCTAAGGACCAAAGACGAAGAGGAGGAGGAGGACGACGACGACGACGACGACGACGACGAAGACGAAGCCGACGAAGATGAGGAGGTGGAGGCCGTGGAAGAGGAGGTTACGTCGGACGAGGAGCACGAGGGGGATGAGATCATGACGGATATATTTGCCAATTCAAAGAGAAGTAGCCTTGTGCCCGAAGACGAGGATGAGCCTGGCGACGCAGACACGGGGGAGAAGAGCGTGGAGGATATCGACATCACCGACGACCTCCTCCCCTCCTCCTCGGCTACTGCCTCCGAGAAACAGCCTACGACCCCCACGAAACGCGTGACGCGCTCTACCCCAAAGTCCGCTCGGTCCGGCACTTCCGCTTCCGCCTCCACCCCCACCCCCACTCCCTCCTCCTCCAAACCCAAACCCTCCTATTCAGCTGCGCTCCAGAGCACCCCTCAGGACTGGCACCTTGCGTTCACCCTCGGCGACTTGCCTGTCGATATGCAGACCACCATTTATGGGGCTGTGCACCAGTATGAGAGCAGAATGGGGGCTGCGCCGACGAAAAACGTATGGTCGGTGATCTATCCCGTGAAATACAAACGGGTTCCCGGCCCACCGCCCTCCACCCCCTCGACGTTGTCGAGAGGCTCCTCCGAGATATGGGAGGGTGAAGGCGCCAATGCCTTCAACCGAAGTTTGCCGAGCTCACTGCCAGCCGAGGCCGAGCACAGTCGGGTGTTGAACCTGTTGCGGGTGTTGCACGGGTTGAAACGCCTTCCACTGGAGGAGTACTCCGATCGAGTCAACGGAAACGGGGATGGGGTCGAGGGCCAGAGGCAGTTGGCGGTTCGGGATGCGATCAATTTCGTCAACAAAAAACTCACCGCCAAGGTCAATCGCCAGCTCGAGGAGCCGCTCATCGTGGCAAGCTCGTGTCTTCCCCGATGGTGCTTCGACCTCGCTCGCTCATTCCCATTCCTGCTCCCCTTCGAGACCCGCTACGTCTTCCTCCAGAGCACCTCGTTCGGCTACTCGCGCTCCATTACCCGCTGGCAGACGCAGCACCAGCAGCAGCAACAGGGCGGTGCGGAGCGGAGGGATGATATGAACGTGTTCCTGGGAAGGGTGCAGCGGCAAAAGGTGCGTATTTCCCGTCACCGGATGCTGGAGTCCATGGTGCGGATCATGGAGCTCTATGGCCGCTCGTCGTCCTACTTGGAGGTGGAGTATTTTGAAGAGGTGGGGACGGGGCTGGGGCCCACGCTTGAGTTCTACGCCACGGTGTCCAAGGAGTTCTGCCAGCGCTCCGTCAAGATGTGGCGGGACAATGGGGCGGAGGGGCGGTATGTGGACACCCGCGGGGGCGTGTTCCCGATGCCGATGAACGAGGCCCAGGCGGCAAGCGAAAATGGAAAGCGGGTCCTGCAACTGTTCCGGGTGCTCGGGCAGTTCGTCGCCAAGGCGATGCTCGACTCGCGGATCATTGATATACCATTTAACCCCCTCTTTTTGCGCCTGGTGCTTGGGGAGGTGGAGGAGGGGGTGGAGAGCGGGGTGCGGACGGTGTCCCTGGTGGATCCGGCGCTCGGGAGTTCCCTGGCGGACCTGGAGGCTGCGGTCCGAGAGAAAAAGGAGGTGTATGCGAACAAGGAGCTGAGCGCGGTCCAGAAGCAGCAGGCGCTCAAGGCCATTCGCGTGCGGGGCGCGTCGGTGGAGGAGCTGGGCCTCGACTTCACGCTGCCCGGCTTCCCGGAGATCGAGCTGAAGCCGTCGGGGGCTGACATCGAGGTGACCATCCACAACGTCGACGAGTATGTGCGCGCGGTGTCGGACATGACCGTCCACAGCGGGGTTGCGCGCCAGGTGGAGGCGTTCCGCGACGGGTTCAGCACCGTGTTCCCCGTCCAGGACCTCCGCGTTTTCACGGCCGAGGAGCTGGTGGCGCTGTTTGGGAATGCCCGGGAGGACTGGTCCGTGGAGACCGTGATGGACTCGATCAAGGCCGACCACGGCTACGGCATGGACAGCCCCTCCGTGCAGCGCCTGGTGGAGATCATGAGCGAGCTGACCCTGGCGGAGCGGCGGGAATTCCTGCAGTTCGTCACCGGCAGCCCGAAGCTCCCCATCGGCGGCTTCAAGCAGCTCACCCCGCAGTTCACGGTGGTGCGGCGGCCCCACGAGCCCCCGCTCACCCCCGACGACTACCTGCCCTCGGTGATGACTTGCGTCAACTACCTCAAGCTCCCCAACTACTCTGCGAAGGAGATCATGCGCGAGAAGCTGTTCGTTGCGATGAGAGAGGGCAGAGATGGATTCCATTTGTCTTGATATACTACTGCTAGATAGATAGGGTGGGTGGGTGTGTAGGCGTGGGTCCATAGACGCCCATACACATAGCGTATTTTTTTGGGGGGTTGTCTGTAGGTGTCTTGTACAAAGCAAGTGGAGGAGTTTTCTTTTTATATTGTCTTGTCTATTTTCATATTATTGTCATATTACATAAAACGGGAATTGCCTAAATTTTCCAACGGTGCACCGTCACACAAGCCGTATGACGACTTTTTATTTGGGTACAAAATAGAGGAGTGAGAGGCGGTGGTTCCTGAGAGCCCATGGGATTTGTGGCAAAATGCAGTCGCTGTTTTTCCAATTGTCGCGGCATCTCCTCTCGTGCCTCATACTGCTGATCACCCTCACTCTCTCCTACTACGTAGCATACTCGCTCGTGGCCACTCGCCCCGTGGGCGACCTGCGAGAGTATTCGTGGGAGTTCCTGCGGGACATGGAGACGCTGCGGGTTGAGCGGGGCCGGCTGACGTCGTCGTGGCAGTGTGAGGGCGAGGGAAAAAAGAGCGTGTGCGTGGTTGAAAATCTGTGTGTTGATCGAGAGAGGGGTAAGTGAGCATGGATGGCGGTTGGAATGGGGAGGCCATTATCTCAAACCTACTGTTTTGCTACTAGGTGCATTTGTCGTCGAAAGCTCTGCAGAAGCGCCACTCTACGCTAGCATGGACGCGAATGCGCGCGAGGAGCAAAATGATTACTGGGCACCGCGAGTGATACCGGAGATGCCCGGCGGGCTCTATGGCTTCGTCAATGAGACTGTGTTCGTGTATGGGTTCGGAAGCGAAGATATCAACGAGCAGTACTTTAGGACAATTCTGTCACTCTGGAGGTAATGTAATCAGCTTGCCGTCTCGTACTCGCTTAATTGGATTGCTAACCTCACCTATAGCACGATGAAAGATCACGGGGCCACTGCAAATTCCTGGCTGCTCCGTCCTTACTCTTCGGCTAGCGACTCGAAGGCTCTCCAGTTTGACATATCCTTTTTGGCGCCTCAGGGCCGAGAGGTTGTCTTCTCTGCCAAGCACCGATCCTCCCACTTCCAGATCGAGCCCTCCAGCAAGCCCCTGTGCTTCCGCCGAGCGGTGGTCGGGCTCAAACACAGATGCGCCCTAGCTTCGTGTAAGAAGAAAATAGGTGGCGAGTACGCCACTTCGTTGAGAGCTCATATCATCGGAAACCGCCGGCCAGTGGATGTGCATACACCCGTCGTTGGTCTCCTCGAGGTCGAGGCGGGCGGTGGCCCTATCGCGAATTTGGATGAATTGGACGCCGCACTTGCCAGAGAAGGATTCACAACGAGACGCGTGCGTCCGATCAGCATGACGCAAAGCTTTGGGGAACAGGTCGATGAATACGCAAAGTTGGCAGTGTTGATTGCACCCGGAGAAATGGGTCTGGTTCCCGCCGCACTAATGGCTCGTTCGGCCACCCTCATTTCTATCAACGCCCAGCATGCGACCAACGAAGAAGCGTTGCAATACCCCATGCTGGCGGTGGGGCGAAGAGTGTACGCTTGGGAGTGCCGCAGCCCCAATTGCACCATAGTGGCGGAGGGGGTGGCGCGAAAATGCTTGGAGGAGGCGGGACTGGGGGCGGAGTGGATAAAAGAAAACGACAAAGCATTTTCTAAGCTGACAAGGCTTGAGCCCATCTTCTGGTCGGTCCTGAACTCATTCGACGAGGAAGATGAGGTGCGAGAGGCGCGGAGGTGCTACGGGCGGCGGGTACCCAAGCGGGTGGAGGTGAAGACGCTGGTGGAGATGGTGGGGAAGATCATTGCGGGCATGGGATACTCCGAAAAGGGGCATCAGTTTGGCGAGGAGTTCGGCGTGGTGGAGGGGCTCGAGTTTGTGGACATTTGTCGGGCGGCACGGTGTTGTGGCCCCTCCTGCGAGGAGGCGCTGGCGACGATGGTGTTTGGGACGGAGAACGTGTGGGGCCTAAAGCCGGGACCCATGGAACGCGATTTAAGCTGGGAGCTGGAAGCATAGCATACGTTTTTTTTATATTTGATGTCTATTTCTAAGTAAATATTTCAATCGTGTATTCTTCTCTATTTTCTCTATTTTCTCTACTTTCGCTTGGAGCAAATAACGATTCATTTTTATTCTAGCCCTCATCGCTACATAGATCACAAATCAAATGTGTCAGCTACACCTACCCCTCTACCCCTCTTTTTATGAGAATGCTATCAAACTGGAGGACACGGCTGGAGAAAAAGAATGCGCTACCAGCATGTGTATCCGCCATCCAAAACCAGGTCTGCTCCTGTCATGTAGGAGGAGGCCTCGCTGGCCAAGAAAGCAACCACTCCACGCAACTCTCGTGGCTGGCCTATTCGCCTCATCGGGGTGAACCCTTCCCAAAGCTTCCGTAGCGAAGGATTCTCCTCGAGTACGGCGTGTAGCTCCTCGGTCTCCATGTAGCCGGGGCTGATCACGTTGACTCGGATCCCATGAGGGGCCCACTCGCATGCCAGCGACTTGGCGAGATGGGCCACCGCAGCCTTGGACGCGCTATAGGCAGGCTGAGCCATCGGTCGACTTACCGTTCGGCCCGCTCCACTACCGATGAATATGATCGAGCCGGTTTGACCGCTGACGAGCATTTGACTACACACAATGAAATGAAGCACATTAGTAAGAGTCATTATACCTGCGCCTAGACAGTAGGCTTGCGTACTTTGCCGCGGCTTGGGCGCAGAAGAAGGTTCCGTTCACGTTGATATCCATCACGCGCCTGAACTTGTCCGCGGGATACTCTCGCGCTGGGATATGCTCTACGATGCCGGCCGAGGTCACAAGAATGGTGACCGGCCGTGAAAACTCCTTGCCGATCCATGAGAACGCACCAGACACCTGTTTTTCGTCCGCCACATCGCACATGTAAAAGCGCGCCTCCACCCCGTACATCTTTGCGATTTCCTCGCACGCCCGAGTTCCCTCTTCGACCAAGAGATCAAGACAGGCAACATCCGCACCACATGCAGCAAGGGTTCGCAGCATTTCAAGCCCAAGCCCACGAGAGCCGCCCGTAACTAAAGTAGAGCCAGTGTCTATATGAAATGCCTACGGTGCATTAATGCTAACATAGCACTGACCAGCCGCGACACGCCCTTTTAACGAAAAGAGCTCTCGAATGTCCTCCTTTTGCTTCCCGCTTCCTCCCGCTCCCTCCTTGGCGGACGGAGTCAATGAGAGGGTGCCGAGATCTTTGGCGAGCGTTTCCTCGGATGAGGAATGCTGATCTTGCTTTGATTCTTTCGACATGAAGGGGAATTGTGGATAGACAAGTCTCACACAGGGCAAGGCCTCTCGAAGTTATATGCTTTCCCTCGAGCCAACGCAATTTTACGTGGAGTTGCCTCACCATTGGCTAAAATCTTACATATAAGGTAAGGCCTGAGCACGGCGATATGTGGAGGGAAGCCACTGATTCGGTAGAGACCAAGGTGCTCCCTTCTCGGTCAAATCTCGTTTATTATCCTGAAGCCTGAGCAAGTACATATGGGGAAGGTACAACGTATAGGAGATCTAAGCAACCGCGGTATCACTCGACAATAGGCAAGAACTACCAGCACGTATAGCCGCCGTCCAAAGTCAGCTCTGTGCCGGTCATATAGGATGAGGCCTCGCTCGCTAAGAACGCGATGACCCCGTGCAGCTCCCTCGGCTGGCCCATTCGGCGCATCGGGGTGGACTCCTCCCAAATTTTGCGCAGAGCAGGGTTCCCGGCAAGCACTTGGCTCACCAGATTTGTCTCCATGTAACCCGGGCTGACCACGTTGACCCGAATTCCGTGCGGAGCCCACTCACAGGCCAAGGATTTGGCGAGATGGGCCACCGCGGCCTTGGAGGCGTTGTAGGCGGCCTGGGGCTGTGGCCGGTTCACGACCTGACCAGACATGCTGCCAACGAAGATGATGGAGCCGGGTTTGCCACTGGTAAGCATCTGGCTACAAACATAGAGACAAGCATACGCCAATGAATATCGAATATGGTTAGCTCCCAAAAAAAAAGCGCCTGTATATACTTTGCAGCAGCCTGAGCACAGAAGAAGGTTCCGTTCACGTTGATATCCATCACGCGCCTGAACCTGTTCGACGGATACTCTCTGGCCGGAATGTTGTCCACTATCCCCGCCGCTGTCACAAGAATAGTGACAGGCCGCGAAAACTCCTTGCCTATCCATGAGAATACACTAGACACCTGTTTCTCGTCCGCCACATCGCACATGTAGAAGCGTGCCTCCACCCCATACGTCTTTGCGATTTCCTCGCACGCTTGAGCCCCCGCCTCGACCATGAGATCAATGCAGGCAACATCTGCACCACAAGCAGCAAGCGATCGCATCATTTCAAGTCCAAGCCCGCGAGAGCCACCCGTAACTAATGTAGAGCCAATGTATATGTGAAATACTCCCGGTCATCAAAAATTAACTCTCACTGACCGGCGGCGACCTGGCCCTTTAGCGAAAAGAGCTCCGGGATATCCACCCTTTTCAACTCTTCCCCGGGTTTCGCGTCCTCGGGGGATGGGGTCAATGAAAGGGTGCCGAGCCCTTCGGTAAGCTTCTCGTCGGCCGAGGAGCGTTGTCCCTGGTGTGTTTCTTTTGACATTGTTTGCAATGCCGTAAGACAAGCAACAGTATTCAGTAATAAAGCTCTAGACGTTCCGGGTGCCTTAATTTTTTTGTGGGGCTAGCATTCCTTCAATGGCTTAGCATCCTAATTCTATCTAAACTTGCTTGTGCTCGTGTGACTGAAGAGATATTTTTATAACACAGGGAGAAGCCTAGATCCAAGTTAAGCTTCGAAAGAGCGACTCGGGTGGGAAAAAAAAAAGAAACAATAAAAATAAATCACAGCTAAGCTAATACAAGTAACTACAAGGTGAGAGCTGGGTTATAAAGCCATGGTCACTGTGAGGCTTTTCCCGTGGATAAGTAGTGTGGTGGGTAACCCTTTCACTAATATATCCAAGTTCTCTACGTACTCTAGGGAGGCCTCCTCCGACTGGGAGGTATCGGGCTCAGGGGCGGGGAGGGTGGTGAGGATAAGGGCGGTGTCGTCGGAATGGAGGCGCATGATATCGTTGAGGATGAGGTGTTGTGCGCGAGCAGGGAGCTCATTGAACTCGAACTGCGTGCGGAGCGCGTTCGGATTCTCCCTGTCACCTCCTGACAAGGTGCGCGAGCGTGCCGCCCGCTCTCGCAGCTCAGGGCTAAACTGGCGTGTCCGCTCTCGGTGCGCGGGAATGGGCGGCGATGCAAAAGTGACCGAGTGTATGGGCTGGTCGGGCATCGCCGAGCAACGACGCTGCCTGGCAGGCCGTTCCTCGGGGATGTCGAGAGTGATGCTGGAGTGATCGCAGGGGGCCGAGCTCATCGACGCGCATCGCTTCAATCTTTCCAAATATTCGCCCGTTCTGGCCTCGTGCTCACCCATAACGCTCTCTTCTTCGTGCTCGGTTTCGTCGCCGGAAGAGCTCTCATCGATGACCAGCGTCGGGTCCGGCAGGGGCATATTGATGGACATGCTAAGCCGGAGGTAAGAGGGCAGGGAGTTCCCTGGGAGCTGGGCGATCATTCTCTCCGGCGAGGACGAGAGAGACATTGGGTATTCCTCCCCCGATACCTCCTCGCCTTCGTGCGCACCCTCTCCTCCTTCTCTCCCAGCCGGGCCCGTCATTTTCAGAGACGAAGCTGCCTTCGGGTGTACTGACGACGAGTTGAACGGGCCCGGGGTGGGTTGAGCTTTTGCCTTTTCTCGGGTCTGCTTCAAATTTTCCCACCATGATATCCCCTTCAGGGCCTCCTCGACGGCCAATGGCGCCGGCTTCCCCCTACAGATAGATTCGTAAGCACGCACCCGCACGTTATCGAGGCTGAGAACGATAAGTTCGCCGGGGATTCTAAGGTTATCAAGCAGCAACTGCACCCGCCGTTTCTCCTCCTCTGTGTCGCTCTCGTACTCTACAAAGCACATGATGCGCAATTTGAAATGTGCTCTCCACGTAGGTACGGTATGCAAAATCGTTCCCCTAATTTCGAATAAAGGAGTGAGTGTTCTCCATCCCAACTCCCTTTTTTTCTATCACAAGGATCAACACTTACAAGTTTAGTATCATTGTATAGGTATTAAAATTGGACAGCAGAGCGGGTATTGACTCTTCGCCCGGAGCGCCAGAAGATGATCCCTGAGGCAAAACAGGCGCCGTCATCTGAATCGGCCACAGGTCGATGAACTGCTTTTTCCTTACTCCATTCTCCGAGTACATTGCGGCTTGGATCGCTCCACGTAAATTATGCCAGCGTGGATGTCGAGTGGGGACGGGCATCTCCAGTGCTTGGAAGTTATACGCTACCGCCACGGCTTTATTCAGCAGCAAAACGTCCTCAATAATACCGCACCAGTTGGTAATTGAGATGGGGGTTTCGACCCGGTCGCCATCGGTAGGGAGAGAGCCAGGAGCATCTTGAGATGCAGACGTGGGATCAGCGTCCAGTTCTTGGCGCTGTTTGGAGGCGTGGTATTTTTGCAGGTTGAAAAAGCCGAGCACGACAACATTGGGTCGCATACCTCCTAGTCCAGAGTCCTATTGGGTATCCGCCAAAAAACCATGTTAGCAACCCTCTTCGCGCATAAAGCAGAACATCGCCGCCTACCAATACAAGATTTCTCGCACCTTCGCGCTCGTTTGCCGCGATGTTCAGTTGCACAAACGCCTTTATCTTCGTCACATCCACAAACCGAAGCCAGGCATGATTCTGCCGAGATAGTTCGCCGAACTGCTCGCGAAAATCTCCCTTGATGACGTGTCCAAGTATATAGAGCGAGCCTTTTTTTAGGGCGTTACAGAGCTGCGTGAGTTTGTAGCTGGTACGAGGGCTGTTGATGAGCAGGAGAATTTGAGGACGCCAGAACTTGACGCTCTCCTTGCGAGAGTCCAGACGAAGCAGATATTTCCGTACCTATAAATGAATGCGTTATTACAAATTGGGGGGAGGGGGCCCTTGAAATCGAAAAAAAGTACATATGCACGTGTATACCTACTTGGTGATAGATTAAACTTTGCGTCACATCTCCCCAACTCTTCGGGGGACAAGAGTAGTGTATCCACAAAAATAGAAGGCCCGTCACCACTATGCTCACGGTAGCGGTGGCAGGATCCACAAAATACATGGCGCCAATGCACAAAAGCATTCCTGCGAAGGCAGTATGCCACTCGAAGTATTGGAACTTGGGCCGGAAATTGGGCGCCGACGCCGCCTTAAGCAGGAAACAGGCAAGATTGAGAATGGCAAAGGTGAGCAGTGATGTCATTGTCACAAACGATGCCATCAAATTAAGATTGGTGTTAAGTAGAAAGAGCTGGGAAAGGAGGTAGGTAAGAAAGATTCCTCGGATCGGCTCGTCCGCCTTCGCAGTGCCTTGGGAAAAGGGAAACAAGAAAGAAAGGAGGTTGTCCCTAGAGAAAGAAGGGTGTTACAAACTACACGATTAGAGAATCCAGACAATCTCGAGAAATACCTTGCAATGGCTTGCAATAGCTTCGCACTGGTAATAAGCGAACTTAAGACCGCAAAGAGAGCGGCCGCGTACATCCCAGCTACCACAAGGTAAGGCGAGAGTGCGATCTAATATTGGGTATAGGATTATAGGACTCTTTCACTTATTCCGCGCACTCTGTCATCACTCACATCCTGCAGCACCATTAGATCGGTATACATTGTGATTCGGCCAATGCATGCACCCATAAAGAGAATAATAACATGGTATGCGATATAGGTAACTCCAACCGCCCACAGGGTTCCGGTAGGAATTGACTTGCTAGGTTGCGCCAAGTTTCCTGACATAGATGCGCCTATATTGGCCAATAAAACAGAGTGAGACCTCGGAAAGATGAAATTGTAAGTAAGTTGATGCATACCTTGGAGGATACCTATGCAAGCTGGAAACAGCACTCCAAAGACGCTCTGGAAGGTCTCTGGCGTCCCATCTCCTTTGCCTCCGACAGCAACTGTAAACTTTGGCCAGAAATTGTCCCAAAATGTCTCCATGTTGAAGCCCGTGTATATGATATTACGCTCTGGATCACTAAATGGTTGTTGAATTGCGAGGGACAAGAATATGGCGAAGGTGGAAACAACAAGCAAAAGCGCAAGAATGAGGGAGGTACGAGCAAAGAACTAGATAAAAAAAGATCGATGCGATTGAGTTGGATTGCCATTGATTAGTGTAATCTATAGCTTCTTACCTTTGACCCGGCAAGGCAAGTCAGGGTGGAGACGAAGAGTAAGATAGTTCCGTATAAAAATTCCCACCACTAAAGGGAGCAAGCATCAGGCCAATGTAGTTTATACCCGTACACGTAGGGACAAAAAGCGTACCTTTCCCTCTGGTAATATGCGCGCAATGGTACCGGAAGATACGGAGAAATTGCTCAATAATGGCTCGCAAAACCCAAGCACGTTCATACTAGTGTTGATTACATTGCCGAGATAGCAAACAAGCCCAATTGATCCTGTGGAACCCAGAAAAATCAGGTTAGCATCCATAAGAAATGATCCATAGCACTTCAATATACCTCCGAACTCTGGTCCCAAGCTACGGGAAATCATGTAATACGGCCCACCCCCTATGTAAACAAAGGAATAAGCTTAGGTTTGAAGTACGTCTAAAATAACCCCCGTACCTCTTACGGTTCCATTAGTGGAAATAGCGGAAATACTCAAGGTAGTGAGAATAACTATGGTGTAGCTAAAACAAAATCCGATGCTTTAGCGATGGATGTGTGTCAACAACGCGTAAAAAAAAGTCCCATTTACCCTGCAAGAAATAGAAACACCGTGCCAAGGATCCCTGCTTGTCCGATGACAAAACCGAAGCGAATAAAAAAGATAATACCCCATATACTTAGGACGGTAGGGACGAATACGCCATCAAATGTGCCTAATTTTCCATTAGCTTTGCCATCTGTCCGCTGTTGAGAGAATTGAGATGGTGTGTCCCCTCCGAGTCGCGACTCTATGAATGTGATTGAGCGCTGAAGTGAAAGGTCCGTAGCGCCATAAGAAGGGACGCTTGAGTACAGAATGGAGGCGTAGCGCTCTTGAGAAACAGGCCCAGTATCGGAGACATTGCGACGTGTGAGGTACTTTTGGAGGATTTCTGTGGAGGAGCCTAGTCGACTAACAAAGCGTGACATTTTTGTAAATAACAACTAAATGCATTTGAGTGAGAGAACACAAAAATCCTCGCTAAATATGAGTTGATGAAAAAAAGTAATAAAGAGAGGTGCCTCGATAGTAGATTTACACGATCGTGGAGAATCTTTTGGCTGACATTAAAGTTGCCAAACTGAAAATCGCGAGTCACAGAGCTGCGTCGTCTCGAAAATAAACGGCACGCGAAACTCTACTCTAATATATTAACAATGACATTCAAGTGCCTGAGCTGTGCGTTACTCGCTAAAGAAAGCACCCTGCGGTTAGCGAATCCCAGAATACTTTCTCTCGCTCCAAGGCGGTTCAACTGTACGTAGCTTTTTATATCTGAATATTGCAGTAAACTGAATTTATTGATGTATGAATTTTAGCAACTTCGAAGAAACAAATCCATGACAAACCCACATTCATAAAGCCGAGCTTAAACTACCGTTACATTCGCGATAATGTCGACCACATATTGCAAAATATGGTGCGCCGAAATTACAGTGGAGTTGATGTCAAAGATGTAGCTAGAAAATACAACAGTTGGTGCGAGATGAGGACGCGACTCGATCAAATGCTCGCTCATCGCAATGAGGTGGCCCTAAAGCTACAAAATAAGAACATCTCACGAGAGACACGGACATCATTGATCGAAGAGGGACGTAAACTCAAGGAAGAAATACAGCAAAGCGAGTTACGCCTCAACACTGAAGAGCAAGCTCTCCTGGAGCAAGCCCTGCTTATCCCAAACGATACCCACCCAGACGCTCCAATAGGAGATGAGTCTCATGCTCGCGTGCTCCGTACGTTTGGATTACCGCCTCCTCCTGACCATCCAAATAAAAATCACCTGGACATTGCCCAAAAGCTTGATCTAGTCGACTTTGAAAATGCTGCCAAAGTTTCGGGTACTTCATTTTACTACCTAAAACGTGAAGCAGTTCTACTCGAATTAGCACTTATACAGCACGCTCTCTCTAAGGCAGTATCGCATGGCTACACCCCAGTCACCACTCCAGATCTTGTTCGCACTGAAATTGCACATGGATGCGGATTCCGCCCTCGAAGCACCGAAGCTTCCCAGATTTACGAAATCGAAGACACTGATTCCTCCCCACTCTGTCTTGCTGGTACGGCTGAAATTCCCCTGGCTGGTATGCATGCCGGTGCCCTGCTCAAACACTCAGATTTACCTACGCGACTTGTTGGGATCGGCCGAGCTTTCCGCCGTGAGGCAGGCTCACGAGGCGCGGAAGACCGGGGCCTCTACCGTGTACACCAGTTCACTAAAGTTGAATTATTCGCCTTTTCACTGCCACAAGAGAGTGAAGCAATGATGGGGCAAATGTGTGAACTGCAAGAAGAGATCATCCGCGATCTAGGCTTACACTATCGGTTGCTCGATATGCCGACCGAGGAACTGGGCGCAAGTGCTTACCGAAAATACGATATCGAGGCATGGATGCCTGGTCGAAATGGATGGGGCGAGGTATGATTGTTTTCTCTTGATTGAAATGGATGATTTGCTAATGAATTTCAATAGATATCCTCTCTTTCAAACTGCACCGATTACCAGTCGCGACGACTCAACATCCGATATCAACCCCCTGGTGTGGGTGCTGGCAATAAAAAGCCCCATACTGAGTTTGTGCACACTCTGAACGGCACCGCAGTGGCCATTCCACGAGTCATCATCGCAATTCTGGAACAATACCAGACCTCTGATGGCCGTGTGGCTATTCCAGAGGTTTTGCAAAAATATATGGGTGGCTGTAAATACATTGAATCCCGCAAATAGATCACCCATTTCTTTAGGAAGGAAATAGGAATAAAATTCTTTTTTATTAGATATTATTAGGCTAGAAGAGATAGCCAAGCATAAGAAACAAAAGAGAATAGTTCACAGGGACAAGGAAATGATATAAATTAAAAGTTGGATGCACTATACTATTTCAAAATGTGCCTGTCTAGAAGCGAAAAAGTGGAGGCCTTCGATTTCAGGAGGGGGTGGAGGGGGTGGTTGTGTCAGGTTGGTTTGCGGCGGCGGAGGCAGTAATATTGGGAAGATCCCGTCCTGATTGGAGACCCATTCTCCTGTCATTGTGCCGTAGATGAGGTTCCCTGCGGTGACCGTGATATTTCCACTCTCCATAATCTTCTTTGGTAAGTTAGGACCATTAAAATCGGTATTCAGCCCATAAAAAGCAAGGTGTTCTCGCCCTATATCAAATATCACTTCTTTTGTCTCGCCTTTTTTAAACATCAGCTTTTGGAACCCGGCAAGTCGATCCGCCTCGGGGACCACGCTGCGTACATCTTGATGCACAAAGCAAAAGACGGCATGCTTTCCATCGTAAGGGCCCAGATTTTTGATAGTCACTGTTACTCTTATTTTCTCTTTGTCGCCAATATCTTTGGAGAGACTAGTGTCCGAGAGCTTGATGTCAGTGTAGTTGAAAATGGAGTAGCTAAGACCCCATCCGAAAGGATAAAGGGGAGCATAGCCCTCGGAAGAGCTACGCCAGTATACGCTCCGACTGTCGCCAACGAAACGCGGATAAGTGATCGGTAGCCGACCTGAGGGGTTTGTAATGGGGGGAGTGTTTGAGTTATCAATAAAGAGCAAGTCAGCCAGAGCCGTACCGCCCCAGGGACCAGGTAAATAGGTCCAAATCCAGGCATTCGCCAAGTCGGGAAGATCTATCGAGAAACGATCATGAGTATCAAATGAGGGAGAGAAAACCTATACTCGCTTGCCAAACATTACCTCCCATAATTCGTGTCCTCGCCGTAACCGAGACAAGCACTACCTTTTTGTCTTTAGGCATACTCGAGATGTAACTTTTCGCAAACTCAATTTGCCCACTAGGAAGCGTTAAATCGTGTATGTTCCCCATATATTCCTACATAAAATACACATTATTTCAGCGCTTTCACTACCAATAATCTAACTTGGTCATATTACCGAATAAGAATCTTCTGCAACAAAGAGCAAAGTGATATCCGCCTTCCTTCCTTGTTCGATTGCCTTTCTCAAATCGTTATCTGTATAGTTTCCATAGAAATCGAATCCTTCCATGTGAGATACTTTGCACTTTTTATGTTTTTCACACCGTTTTTGGACGGCTTGGAGATACGTGATTCCCCCTCCCGCATATTTGTAATATTCATCGCCAGTAGCCGCGGGAGGACCCTGCCAATCGATACTCCTACAAGTTATACATTCTCACATATGGCATCAAGTGCATCAGGAGCTGAAAATATACAAACTTACCAACCGCTCGTCTGTAACCGTAAACTGTTAGAGCCGGCTCCAACCAGAAAAATGTTTTTTATTTTGCTCAAGTTAATGGGGAGCGTGCTATTCGCATTTTTAAGTAGTGTCATAGATTCCTGAGCGGTTGCATGTGCCAAGTCCTTGTCGGCTTGTTGGCCGATCGTTTTCAACATTGGATTTTTCTCGCTAGGGATAGCGTTTTTGAAAAGGCCAAGATCCTTTTTGAGCTGCAGCATTTTGCCGGCAGAGATATCAATCCTGGATTCGGGGATTGCCCCTTCCTGCACAAGCTGATACACGTTCTCTGCGAATTTGATATCAGATGGAACCATACTAAATCAAAATAATTTGTGAGTTAATATACGAATCCACTCATGAAGACAGATGATTGAGCCATTTCCCAAATTACCTAACATCCACCGTTCCTTGCATTATAGCCTGCTGTGCTGCATCTTTCTGAGTACGAGCCGTCTTGTGAACATCTACGAGCTGATTTATTTCCGCCCAGTCTGACACAAGAAGCCCTTTAAAACCGATCTGATGACGGAGAATATTCTTTAGGTATTTGGCCGAGCTAACCACCGGGTCACCATTGATACTGTTCTGGCTTTCCATTGTGGTACTCACACCAGCGTCTGAAGCAGCCTTAAACGGGGGAATAATGTTGGTGTAAAGGAAATAATCGGATATAAATGCGGGTTCCGTATCTTGACCTAATATGAACGAGAAAAGAGTAGTAGTATCAAGTTCAATGCGCAAATAAGCTAGAGCATAGTACCTGAGAAGGGCAAAGAATAACCAAGATAGTGCTTCATAGTCGCTGCTACCGCACCTCGCGGGTCTTTCAGGTTGCCATTTCGCTGCGATCCAACCACATGTGCCACTCCAAATTTGCTTACCACCAAGGGATCCTCACCAAAAGTCTCATGCACACGGCTCCAATATTTCTCAATAGCTACCTCCAGCACCTATTGATTAAAATTGTAAGCAGAAGAGACTGTAGATAACACTTTATATGGATGCTCACCGGAACAAAATTCCATCTTATTCCGACAGCTGCCATATCTTTGGCTGTTACTTCTGCGATTTTACGCGTATAGCTTGGTTCAAAAGTTGCTGCTCTCCCAAGCTGATGAGTAAACCTTTTAGAAGCACAACGTGGTAAATATATGAAATCGGGATGGACCAAAGATGGCTTACATTACTGCCCCCATTATATATCCCGCTCCATGTACAGAATCTAAACCGTAAAGGATCGGAAGATGTGGTTCGCGCTCAAGATTTATTTTCTAATTGAATGAAAACGTAAATATTAGCACTACTGATAAACACGCTATTAAGATGTACCTGAATCTCGGCTTGGAGCTTGATCCAAGTTGAGACATTAAAGCCAGGACGATTGTCATCATCAAAATTGTCTGGGCTGTCAATATAAGTGCCTACAAGCGAAGTATATAGTAGTTAGAAGCATAAAAAATCCCGTCCCTATTGGACTTACTGCTAGTACTCACCAACATAATACTCCTCCGCAAACTCTTTCACAGCTGTTAAGTTCAATTCTCGAGTTTCTTTTGTAATGATTTTTCCAAGTTGAATCTGGGTCATTTGCCCAATCTTTTGCTTAAGAGTTAGCTTGGATAGAATGGAACGAACATCGTCGTCCAGAATAGCCGGCTCATAGTCATAATCTCCTTTCGCTGAGGGTTTTTTCGCCCCATCCCTCCTTGTAATGGCACTTCGGGAAGGTAGTACTGAAGCACAAACAAACGACACTAGTAAACATAGTATGAAGAAGACAGAATGTATGTTGGTAAACATATCGTGGACACTTCTTCACCCCTTTTACTTTCTTGGAGTGAGAGCTTGAGGTTAAAGAGATATGCGCGTAAGGGAACACTGGAATTTATATTTCTCTAATTTGGACAATCCATTTGGAGCCCATTCACGAAATTCATGGAAAGTACCCAATCAGCATCAAGCTTTGCCACCAGATATTACATCCGACCGCAAAACATAGTCACAAATTGATATACTTTGCTAGAATCTCAATATTTCTCCAACTCCTTTCAGCGGAACAGTGAAAATAGGTTGAGATAAAACCACAGCTCCTACACTATTTTCAGATGTATATGCTACCATGGCTTAAAGGAAGAAAAACTGATTTACAGAGGTACTAAATTTGAAAAATGTAAATTCTTATATATTGCTGTTTTTTTTGGAAAATAAGAATATTTTTGTAAATTGGAGGCTCTTTGTTCATTTATTTGATAATTTTATGTCTCTTCTCGTTTATCCAAACAACTTAACCACTATTTGCGTTTTTTAATCAAAAATTAAAGTGAAGATTTTTCAAACATGATACACCCTAGCATTATTCAGCTTGTTAAAGAGGGAAAATCCTCTTACCAAACCGCCGATGTATTGGACATTCATTTCACTAGGGCAGCTGAGATTGTAAGAGAAGAAGTAAAGCGATACTCCGATCTTAAAAGGCCACCCGCTGGTTGACCTCGTATTTTGAGGAAGAGAGAAGAGAGAAAGATAGCTAACTTGATGACATTGGGTCAGTGCAAAACTCATCCGATGGAGGAATTATTTAAAAGAGGAATACAATAGAGAATTGTCCACTGATACCGGGAGAATCGCTTCGTAGAAGACATATTCAACCCACATTGAAACGAACAGGAAATGCATTATACTACTCGATTTATAATATTACCTAAAACAGGGAAATACGACTTGCTTTCGTGTAGAAATTAGAATCTAGGGTTTATACAACTGTGTATTAACTATAGCTTTATACTTATATTACTCTCCAAATAGAAATCCTATCAGTTGCATTGAGAATGCGAGGATTAGGATAAATATTCGTAAAGTGTAAGGTTATTAGTTCTCAAAGATTTGCTTAAAATACCAGAGATTTATATTTTAATGATTTTACCAATTAATTTTCATATTTCCTTTAGGATTCGGTTTCTGATATTAGGTGAATTTTCCCAATTAGGTCCCTTAATTCAATTCTAAGATAGGAGAATAAGTTTTCATTAATATCTTGCTATTCGGTTTTTATTAGCTTATTTAAACTCTCTGCAATGAGTTGTATCCATAATACAAAAAGAATAGAGTGGATGGATATTTTTTTTTGGTACAGTTCACGCCCGGTTATTGGAGGGCATATGTGTTTTCTAGAAATACACAAGGATAAAACACTGCATTTGAGAAGCGGATCAAACAACCACCAATATGAATAGGATTTGATATTGAAAATGCGAACACCGTATGTTTTGATAAGATTTAAAAGACTCATAAAATCTCCTTCATTAAAGAGCCACGAATTCAGCAAATCGTTACAATACTGTTAAATAAAATGACGTGAAAGTGAAAGCAAATTTGTCATGCCCTAATATCCACCACGAGGAGGTTGCTGACCATAAGGTGGATATTGCTGGTATTGCCCTTGTGCGGGCGGTTGTTGTTGATACTGCTGTTGGTAGCCAGCACCTCCCGATTGCTGGTATTGCGACTGTGGTTGTCCTTGCTGGCGGTTATACCCGCCAAAACCATAAGCAGCAGTGGGATCAGTAATGGCACCCGTGGTGGGTGGCTGAGCATAGGAGCCATAGCCTTGCGTGGGAGCACGGAACTCTTCACGTTCAGGCTCCAGCATGAACAATTGGTTGAGATTATCATATTGCTATTTTAAGTTACAAAATGGTATTAGTTTGTATTGAAAATGGGAGGCAAAATATATGTTACCTTTTTCTCGTATAAAATAACTACATTGGAACAGAAAAAGAGAAATTAATCAGAGAAAAGAGTGTATATATTGTGCTTCTGACTTACTCTGAGCTCCATCTTTATCTGCATCACCTCTGATGTCAACAACGAGCGAGGGGGACTCTACTGGGAAAATAAAGCCATCTTGAAAAGCGAATCTCTGGTTCTTGGCATCGTTTGCGTGTTTTCGAGTATACTGGCACAGGCCAGCGACGGATTTCAAATTGCCTGTTAAAAGATGAGATTATTTCACGAAGCGAAACAGTAGTACACGGAAACTAACCCCCGGCAACATCTAGGACGAGTCCTGAATGCTTATTAACAAGAAATCCATCTTCGTAAGACCATAGCTGATTGTGTCTGTCATCCCCTAGCTTCTGGGTCCATAAAATAACTTTGGCGCCAGGCTACGAAAGAAAAAAAAAAATTAAAGACACTGCATAACTTTATCAACAAATTTTTCTTATAGAGCTCACCTCTTTGGAACGATCGAAAACCTAAAGGGAATAATGGAATATAAATAGAAAATTAGAAATTGCATATTACTAAAATATATCGAATGGTATCGAAGCGTATAGCGCCTAGGAAAAATAAAACAAAGGGACTTACATCAAGTACACGCCCATATTTGCGGCTCTTAATATAAAAATAACCGCTGGGGAAGTTGTTTTGAAAAGACATTGCAGATTCTCGCTTGAAAAGTAAGAAAAAAGTTATATGGAAAAATAGAACGAACGCCGTCCTCTACTTTTACCTCGAGGCGAATGTTATAATGAAATGATACGCTGCGCCACTAGTTTGGCTGCCAAATTATGAGAGTATATAGAGAGGTGATATATATTGACTCGCTCTTTCAAGTTGGTGTCTTAACGAAGAAAATCGCACAATGATGTAAGTAAATTAGATAACTCCCTACAATGTGGTCTATTAACAGAAACTGAATTGGAATTCATCCCTTAATTCTTTCTAGTTTCGAGATCGACGGCCTTCCGGTTCATTTTCCTTATGACAAAATATATCCAGAGCAGTATGCTTATATGTGCGATCTGAAGCGATCACTCGATGCACATGTAAATTCCTACCAGTAGTATATGTTAATATATATTATCTTTATAATTAACTGTTTATTCTATACCTAGGGGCACTGTCTGCTGGAAATGCCTTCAGGCACTGGCAAAACCGTATCGCTGCTCTCACTAATTGTCGCGTATCAACAGGTTTAATTCAACTCATTTTGAGAATTTATTTCGATCAGCTTACCACAACCGCATTTGCTTAATCAGTTTTATCCAGAAAAAAGGAAACTTATCTACTGTTCTCGAACCGTTCCGGAAATTGAAAAAGCTCTTGCCGAGTTGAAAAGACTTATGAAATACCGCAAAGACTGCGGCATTGAGGAGGATTTTCTCGGCATCGGCCTAACAAGTCGTCGTAATTTGTGTCTTCACCCAGAGGTGAGCCGTGAAAAGAAGGGCAAAGTTGTAGATGCGCGGTGTCGGAATATGACTGCATCTTGGGTGCGGCAGAAGGCCCAAGCGGATACAGAACATGTAGAGCTTTGTCAATTTTATGAAGTAAGTCCCATCAGAGAGATATGCATAATTTAATATTCATTCGAGCTTCGGCTTTAGCAACTTGAAAAATCAGACCTTCCATCTGTGATTCCTAGTGGAGTATATACGTTAGATGAATTACGTGGCTTTGGTCAACAACATACTCTGTGTCCATACTACCTATCCAGACGACTGGTAGCAGCCATGCATTAGAATAGATTAGAGTTGGTTGCTAACAATTACTTTTTATTTATAGTTGACGTTCGCAAATGTAGTTATATATAGTTATCATTATCTTCTAGACCCAAAAGTCGCAGACCTAGTATCAAAAGAGATGGCAAAAGACTGCATTGTGGTGTTTGACGAAGCACATAATATAGGTATAACGAGCGTTGCTTGAAGTTTCGCGCCTTTTCAACTAAAGAATATTTTTATTGTAGATAATGTTTGTATTGAATCGTTAAGTATTGATATCATGCGACCAACTCTGGAAGCTAGCTCACGAAGTGTCCAGCAACTTGCCGAAAGAGTGGAACAGTAAGAGCCTATATATGCTGATGTGTTTAGATGGTCTTGTAATTTTAATACGGGGTAATACTTTTAGAATTAAACAGCAGGACTCGGAAAAATTGAAAAATGAGTATACAAAGCTTGTTGAGGGACTTCGCGAAGCTGGTCAAGCAAGAGATGAAGATACTTATATGGCGAATCCAGGTAGAGTTGTGTTGTAACCGATAGAATTGCGTTCCATTATGGTAGCTTATATTATCTTTTTTATTAGTTTTACCCGACGATATTTTAAAGGAAGCTGTCCCCGGTAATATTCGGCGGGCAGAGCATTTTGTCGCATTTTTAAGGCGATTTATTGAATACCTTAAAGTAAGAATACTAAATATTTTATTTATATTAAATGCCTGCTGAACTTTCCTCTTGCCAAACAGACTCGCTTGCGAGTTATGCACGTGGTTGCCGAAACGCCAATCTCATTCCTGCAGCATTTGAAGGATGTCACTTATATCGAGAAAAAACCTTTAAGGTTGCTCTTTAATGTCTCTTTGGTTTGGTTTGAGAATAGCTTATTGATTTTCGTTTTTGTGGCAGATTTTGTGCAGAAAGACTCAATTCTCTCATCCGCACATTGGAGCTCACCGATTTGGATGACTACGCCTCCCTAAGCAGAGTGGCTACCTTTGCCACGCTGATTGCGACTTATGAAAAAGGTTTCCTCCTTATTCTGGAGCCTTTCGAATCGGATGCCGCAACCGTTCCCAATCCGGTGTTGCATTTTACGTTAGTATGAAAATGACCGATGTTTTGCCCTAGTTTAATTTAGAGTATACCTTCACAGATGCTTGGATGCCTCCATAGCCATAAAACCGGTATTCGAACGTTTTCGTAACGTGGTCATCACCTCTGGTACGCTTTCTCCGCTCGACATGTATCCCAAGATGCTCAATTTCCGGGCCGTGGTGCAGCAGAGTTATTCCATGACCCTAACACGCAACTGTTTTCTCCCTCTTATTATTACTCGTGGCAGTGATCAAGTGGCCGTTAGCTCACGTTTTGAGGTCCGCAACGATCCTGCGGTTGTACGCAATTTTGGACAAATCCTTATTGAGTACGCAAAGATCGTACCGGATGGGATTGTGGCATTCTTCCCAAGTTATTTGTATATGGAGCAGATTGTGTCCATGTGGAATGAAATGGTTAGTAAGAACTAATTTTGCATTTTGCTGACTTTGTTTTGACCTCCACTTGACATCCTTTAGGGTTTACTGAACGAAGCCTGGAAATATAAGCTCATATTTGTTGAGACGCCTGATGCTGCCGAAACCAGCATTGCACTTGAGCATTACCGCAAAGCATGTAACAATGGTCGTGGCGCTATCATGCTCTCTGTCGCTCGAGGCAAGGTTTCTGAAGGAATCGATTTTGATCACAACTACGGACGTGCTGTCATCATGTTTGGGGTCCCTTACCAATACACAGAGAGTAGAATTCTCAAGGCACGCCTCGAGTATCTACGTGATAACCATCGTATTCGTGAAAACGATTTTCTCACCTTCGATGCGATGCGGCATGCGGCCCAGTGTGTGGGGCGAGTATTGCGAGGGAAAACGGATTACGGTCTGATGATATTCGCCGACAAACGCTTTGCTCGAGCGGATAAGCGACAGAAATTGCCTAAATGGATTCAGCAATACATCACAGACGCAAATACCAACATGTCAACCGATACTTCTTTGGTCGTGGCACGTAAATTCTTGCGAGGTATGGCCCAACCTTTCGAGCCGCAGGAGCAGGTGGGAGTCAGCTTGTGGACCCTAGAGAATGTCCTAATGCGACAGAAGAAGGAGCGAGAAGAGAGGGATACACGCATGGCGCAAAAACCAACCACAGAAACGGGCGAAACAGGACTAGCTGCTGCCGAAACCGACGTGGAAATGGTGAATGCTTACTAACTATATCATCCTTCTTTCTCATAATAAACTATTGTACATAACCATTCCTCTCTATCTTTTTTTTTATCACTATAAATATTTAATTTGCTCCAGTTACTATTTCTAGTCGCTAAAATATTATCAAAATCATTTTATTTATTATTTATGACTATCCTCCGGAACGGTATACACCTTTGGAAAAGAAAGAAAACAGTTAATTTTTCTTCAAGAATCACCATTATATTTAAATGGAATAAAATTCTCAGAAAGTAGACATTCAACATTGCGTTAACGCCTGTACACAATTTAATAGGCAACTCTGTCCGCCCGTCTACGTTGTCTTCCTCGAAATCACAATTAAATGAGAAAATAAACCTACCATAAACAAGGTTCCGCAAACATAAGCCTAATTAAAACAGCATAACGGTTAGAACTCTGTTTACACTTTGTATAAAAAGAGTAAAATAGAATCGAAAATCTTCAGACAAGGCTGATTTTTCTGTCGATCATCTTATTCAGAGATCTTGGTGATATGGTCATAATGGTCATCATATAAGAAAAAGTAGTAAAATAAAGCAGGATAATTACCTTAAGACATTTTGGAGTATATTTTAACAAAACGCGAAAAGAAATAAAAAAAGTGAAAATAGAGAAAAAGTGAAGAATATGAGAGAATAATAAAAAAGAGAGTTAAAGAGTTTGTTGCCTTCTTATATAGGGTAAAATGTAAACAAATCTTTGCGGAGATTGATTTGCTGCGCGATTTTTTAGATATCCCAGAGATATTTACTTTGAAGTGAACTGGATACTCAATTATAACTCCAACTAGTATACCATGGAATTTATTTCAGCAAATTCGATGTGCTATTTATATTGTATTATATTGTGACAACTATAAAATAAGGCAATCCAGGCCACGCCAGTGCGTTCGTTTTGCTGAGCCAAAAGGATCATCACTACCCGCGCCGCCCCATACAGAGGGTACAAGATAGTCTCTAGTATTATTGATGTAGTTCATGATACTAACAATAGTGTATGCATAGTATAAGATATCTATCTGAGCCACTTGGGATACGGTAGAATACTTACGATGTACATGCCTCGGACATTGGAATGTACTCCTTGTTCAGTTCTTCCTCCAATTTTTTATTATCCTCGAGAAGCTTCTGGAGCTTCGGGTCAAGTGTGCCATTTTGCGTCATGATAAAATCAGGAATACCGAACCAAGCTATAATACGCCGCTTGCGGGTCTAGATAGGCAGTTATCACGCGAGGGGATATGGAACTAACAAGTGAAGGAATGAGATAATGAGGAGATGGAGCTAAAAAAAAGTAAAAGAAAGTTGAGAGAAAAGAGTGCAACGCTCTAAGAGTTGTGTTTTCATTGCATATTGTGCTGTCCGAACCCGTTAATCAATATAACTAACCAGAAAACAAGTCTTTTCTCGAGCATTCTCCTCCGCGCAATTTTTTTCCATCAAATATGACCATTTTCGACTCCGCAAGAAAAAGTGCGACCGAATTAGGAACCGCTTCTATAAATCGAAGGCGTGGTAAACCAAAAAAATTAAGAATAGCGTATATGGTTCTTGTAAAACGAAATGACTTTCTATCTTCCTGATATGTTTTGATATGAGACAATAACAGCGCCCTATCGCCCGGCTGCCTTCCTTGATATCGCCAAGTGAAGTTCCTAGGAAAAATTGATATGCCACAATTTTAATGTGACGCAGCCCTGCATTCCACTATAATTCGGCGTTTTTTCGCGTTTTCTGTTCAGATAGCTCTCTAACTACTTCGATAACATGCAGCACAAAGTGGCCATAGTTGGTTCCGGTAATTGGTGAGAATGAACCTCGCACCATAACAGCAATGACTCTTCTCTCACAAATTATGGTACAAGGGGTTCTGCCATTTCGAAGATAATAGGCACCAATGTGAAGAAGCAGTCTGACTTCTCTCCTGAAGTGCGAATGTGGGTGTACGAAGAAGAGCTTGACGGTGAAAAACTCACCCACATAATCAACACAAAGCATGAGAATGTAAAGTAAGTTTAGAAGCGTGGTTCTCCTGGAGAGATACATGCGTAATGTCTGATCTGAACTCTTTGTGCAATGATATTGCCACCCTTTTACAAAACAGATATTTGCCCGGTATTACTCTCCCAGATAACGTGGTTGCTGTGCCCGAACTACTGGACGCATGTGAAGGTGCAACCATTCTAGTGTTTGTCTTACCACACCAGGTTGGTAACTTTTTTTAGCTCGATAGAGTTTGAAAATCTGGCATTTAATGCATTGTAATTCAACAGTTTGTAAAGGGAGTGTGTAAGAAACTTGAGGGCCATGTCTCGCCAAATTGCAAAGGAATTTCACTTATTAAAGTAAAACATACCTCTCCAAACTCACTTATATTTTTGCTAACTATATTCCTTTAGGGTCTCGAAACGTCCGAAGGAATGGGTCTCATTAGCCATATCATTTCCAATATTCTTAAAATCGAAATGAGCGTGCTTAGCGGTGCGAACATTGCTAATGAGGTAGCTGCGGAAAAGTTCTGTGAGACGACGATTGGATCCCCGTCTCGTGAAAGCGGGGAGCTATTTCGCAAGCTGTTTCACACATCCTACTTCTTAGTGTCAGTGGTTGACGACGTTAATGGGGTGGAGTTATTTGGGGCTCTGAAGAATATCATAGCAATTGCAGCGGGCATTACAGATGGATTGGAGTGAGTAGCTGCGCATTGCTCAGTCAAAAATGTATGCTTATCCCCATCCGTTTATCTAGATATGGAGACAATACAAAAGCAGCCATTATCCGGATGGGAATGCTCGAAATTCTAAAGTTCGGTAAAAAGTTTTATGAGGGAGTTAAAAGTGACACTATCTATCAGAGCTGCGGTATTGCTGACTTGATTACAACCTGTTACGGAGGGCGCAATCGCAAAGTCGCAGAGGCCCATGCTCGAACAGGAAAGGTAACACCATCTTGATCTGATATATTCAATTTGAAAGGAAAAGTGATGAACACCAGATTTCATTAATAGTCGTTCGAGGAGCTTGAAAAGGAGATGCTTAATGGTCAAAAGTTGCAAGGTACCCTCACAGCAAAAGAAGTGTACACTTTTCTTAAGTCAAAGCAGCTCACCCAGGAATTCCCATTGATGACCACCGTATACCGTGTTTGTTATGAGGACTTATCCCCATCGGACCTGTTCAAAGAACTTGCAAGGAATTATCGCTAGACATGAGGATTAACTGAATGTGTTTTGAGAAGGAGGTTGTTCAAGAACATTCCCTCTGAACTCTACATATCCATTGTCACAAATTTCATTGTATGGGAGTACCATGTCTTCAAACTCATGTGATTTTATTGCGCTTTGTATGGAAAACAATTGTGTGTAAATGAGAAATATTATCGGTCGAAAAAAAAAAATAATATGGAAATAAAGTAAAAAATTGAGGGTGAAATATCGTAACTAAAGGCAGAAAAAATAGGAAGCAATCAATGTAGTTATACACAAACTTTGGTGTAGAAAAAGAGTATTAATATGGTAAACGAAAAAAAACAAGTGCATACAACACGGTAAAGAAACGGCTTGGGCAAGGTATTTAGCTAAAAATAGAGACATTTAGAAATACCTCGATAAACGTTTATCTTATTTATATTTACCAAGCGCAACCACTCGATGCTTGGGGACGGGTCAAATCCAGTGTTCGGGGATTCTGGGCTGCATTTTTTGCACGTTGGTTAGCGGCCAACTGCTCTAGCGGGAGTTTCTGTGCAATTGCTAGAAAAAGCTCATTAACATTCTCTGCCGTCTTCGCTGAAGTCTCAAAGAAGAGAAGTCCAGCCTCTTCCGCATAGGCCTGTGCCTCCTATTCAAACGCAGCAAATTAATTAACTATTTTGGATCAAATACGTAATGGATAATGGGCAAGAAAAAACCTGTGTAGAAACAGCACGCTGCGATTCCAGGTCCTTTTTATTGCCCGCTAGCGCGATAATAATGTCCGGGAGCGCCTGGTGTTTAAGTTCTTTTATCCAAGCCTTGGCTTTTTCTAGTGAGGACGCATGTGATATATCATAGACGACTACAGCGCAATTGGCATTGCGATAATACATTGGCGCCAAGCTCTTGTATCGCTCCTGTCCAGCAGTGTCCCAAATCTCGAACTTGACTGTTGTGTTGGGATCAAGTGATACCGTTTGTGTCAAAAATGCAGCTAAAAAAAAATTATTTTAGTGGATCCCTAGTGGAAGGTTTGCCTCTATTTTGAACAGAGCGTATACCTCCGATGGTACTCTCCCTATAATCATCGAACTGATTTTTTACAAATCGCAATACCAAGCTGTACATATGAAAGCAAGCGGAAAACATTATAAATTATATTAATTGAGGGGATTACACCTTATTGTAACCTCTAACCTTGATTTTCCAACCGCCGATTCACCTATAGTTTTTATTGGGCCAAGAGACATTGTAAGTAGGAATAACGGATAAGGTCATGGCACATTAGGATGAGATTACCAAGAAGAACTAGTTTGAACTGATAAAGTTTTCCAGTGGTTGTCTGAGAAGCCGGACGCCTAGCGGTGGTGGTCATGCTAATCTATTAGTAAGAAGTGGCCTTTAAATTTCAAAGAACTATATCTTCCCAAAAGAGAAAGTAAAAAAAAGGAGTAAAAATGCCCGCTTAATCAAAATCCCTAACCGAGAGAATTTTGTGACTGTCATTTGTTGTCTTATTAAGCATGGCGTTTCATGATAATATAAAAACGCGTCTGCTTCATCCCTCTTCCCTAATTCATTAAACATATTCCCTACTCTATACTATTATTACAATGCTCAGCTCTGCAGTCCGTTTCTCCCTTAAACCCTCAGTCTTGAAATCAGCACCTGCGTTGGTTACTGCGCGTACCAAAGTAACCCTCCCCGATCTTCCCTACGACTATGGGGTAAGTTAGTTATAACAGCGAAAGTGTAGCTTCACATATACCAAATACTTTCCACACCATTCAGGCCCTTGAACCTTACATTTCGGGAAAAATTATGGAACTCCATCACTCAAAGCACCATCAAACTTATGTTAATTCGTACAATACTGCTGCCGAAAAGCTAGAGGACGCAATCAAAAGCGAGGATGTCGTAGCCCAGATCGCTCTTCAGAATCAAATCAAATTTAATGCAGGAGGCCATATCAATCACTCTCTTTTCTGGAAGGTTAATATTTTTCACTTTTATACCCTTGCCAATGGTTTTAAACTCATGTTTTGTCATATTGAATAGAATCTCGCTCCTTCCAAACAAGGCGGCGGAGAACCCCCCAAAGGAGAGCTATTGAAAAAGATTGAGTTCCAGTATGGTTCACTTCAGCAGTTCATTGAGAAATTCAACACGACGACAGCGGCAGTACAGGGCTCTGGTTGGGGTTGGCTTGGATTCAATAAACAGACCAAGGCACTCGAGATCGCAACCACTCAGAACCAAGATCCTCTGCTTGGATTGGAACCATTACTTGGAGTAGACGTTTGGGAACACGTATGTTCTAGCGATTAGTTATATCTTTATTTTCTTCTAACTATAATTCCTTTAAACTAGGCTTATTATCTTGATTATAACAACCGTCGCCCCGATTATCTCAAAGCAATCTGGAATGTTATCAATTGGGAGGAGGTGTCGAAGCGCTACGCCAAAGCTGCACTCTAATTTACTCAGAGAGCAACTCTATCAATTTTACCCATTATTTACTTGATTTAGAAACTACCATCTCAACGTTGTTATTTATCGTATACTCAACTATTTATTCTCTAGAACTTGTTAAATTCATATGTCAAATTTTTGCGATCAGATTCATATCAGAGTTATGCTCAAGGATCAGTCATATCACAAAATAAAATACTTGCCAATTTCCATTAAAGTATTTCGTAAATTTCTGATTTACTAGAGTGTCTAGGGAGAAGAAAAAAAGACGCGGATTTTTCACCGCGGAATTCCTTCGAAGAGATTGATATTCCTTTCTTCTTTAATGACGTGTTAATTGCGCTAAATCTATCCACTTTGTTCACGCCGACTTATTTTTCTCTGAGCATCAAAAAATTTGACGTTCTCGATCTGAACCAAAGAACAATGCTATACGCTGTGACAGCACAGAAGCCGACCTCTGTGCAATTGGCGGTGAAAGGAAATTTCACGGGGCCTACGGATCTAAATCTTATAATATGGTGAGCAATAAACCCTCATGCTATACTAGTTTTATTATACTGTTTAAATCAGCAAAATAACAACGCAATTTTCACATTTTCACATTTTCTGCGACGTAATCGAAACTAATATTTCTATTATAAATCTAAATAAGCAAGGGAACGCGGATCGAGATTATGCTCGTTACTGCTGAAGGTCTGAAGCCTCAATTTGACTTCGGGATCTACGGGCGTATAACGGGAATGGAATTGTACAGACCTTCAGTATGTCCCTTTTTAATGGTTACTTAGCTGCTTGAGATATAATTTATTCCCATTATAGAATCGCTCGACGGATCTGCTCTTCCTTTTTACAGAATCCCTGAAGTTTTGTATTCTTTCATATTCTCCCGAAAGTGGTCAGATTGTCACTGAGGCAAATGGCGACGCGAGAGATCGGACGGGTAAACCCTCCGAGTATGGACCGATCTCACTTGTCGACCCTAGTAGTCGAATGATTGGATTGCATTTGTACCAAGGAGTTTTTAAGGTTATTCCCATTGAAACTGCAGCTAGTGGGAAAATGCCTGCCCATCTGGCAGCCTCGCGACTGTCACGCTCGAAAGATGTAAAGTATAAAGTAGGCGATTTACACGAGGCATATAATGTTAGGTAGTATATATTGTTATCGTACTTTGGAAGATAGGAAGAAACTGAAATTTTAATCTAGGCTCGAGGAACTGATCGTACACGACATGTGTTTCCTACATGGATGTCCCAGACCTACTCTAGCAGTGTTGTTCGAAGACGCAAAACAAGCTAGACACGTTCGCACGTATGAATTCGATTTGCGTGCTAAGGACAAAATCAATGGACCATGGCAATTTGATGATGTCGAGCCAGCTGCCAACATGCTAATCCCCGTTCCAGCACCAATAGGTATTTATAGACAATTAAAGTCCAGGCAGAAAAAACACCTTCACTTACAAAAAAATTATTATTAGGCGGTATTCTCGTGGTAGGAGAGCAAACCATTACTTATCTTTCTGGACAACAGGATCCTGTCTCATTATCGATGCCTTTAACTGTGATGAAATCGTACGTTATCACATTACATCATACAAATATTCTTTCTATTAAATCTTCTTGGTAAAATTTAGATACGGGAGGGTTGATGAGGAGGGTAAACGTTATCTACTCGGAGATGGTTTGGGAACATTATACCTGCTGAATCTGTTAGAGCATGGGAGTAGAGTGGAAAATCTAGAAATCACACAACTCGGCGAAGTAAATCTCTTGAATTTTTCTCTCCCAATACTTCCACGCGTAGGCTTATTATTATTTTAAAATTTCGGCAGACTTCAGCTGCTTCTGCTTTAGTATATATAGATAACAGTGTTGTTTTTGTTGGTTCTCATGGAGGAGATTCCCAGTTGATACGATTGCGCGATCGCAAGGGCAACGATAACAGTTATGTGGATATCCTCGACACCTACACTAACCTTGCACCCATTTCTGATTTTTGTGTCGTTGATCTCGAGCGACAGGGGCAAGGTCAGATTATCACTTGTTCAGGGATATATAAGGATGGAACTCTACGGGTAATACGTAACGGGGTTGGAATCAATGACCAAGCTTTCCTTGAAATGGAGGGAATAAAAGGAGTGTGGTCTCTAAGGCCGACATTCAATTCGGAGTTTGAGGATACTCTAGTTATCACATTTATTGGAGAGACGCGCGTACTTCAGTTGGCAGGAGAGGAGATGCAAGAGGTAGATGAATTTTATGGTTTCAAAATGGACGAGATGACTCTCGCGGCTGCCAACGTGTTGGGAGATTATATAATTCAGGCAACACCAACATGCATATGTCTTATTGATCCTAAAGCGCAGCGACCTATTTCAGAGTGGAGGCCGCGCGAGGGTCTAAGGATCAATGTTGCTAGTATTAACCCAACGCAGGTGGTTGTAGCTTGTGGAGCAGGCTTGTTAGTTTACCTTGAAATTAGGAGCACAGAGCTAGTTCAGGCTGGTCAGACACAGCTTGAGCATGAGATTGCCTGCTTGAGTATCAATCCTTTTGATTCTACCCATGCACATTCTTCTCCTCTGGTCGCTGTGGGACTCTGGACGGATATCAGCGTGCGTTTATTGCGATTGCCAAGTCTGGAACCAATTACAAAAGAGCTTCTAGGAGGAGAGATTATTCCTCGTTCGGTTCTACTGGCTTCGTTTGAGGGTATACCCTACTTATTTGTTGGGTTAGGTAAGAGAATTACTTGTTACTAACTACAGCGAACATCTTTTTTAATTACATAACATATTCACTTTAGGTGATGGTCAACTCTTTAGTTTCGTGTTGGATCCAAAGACGGGTGAACTGAGAGATCGCAAGAAACTTATGCTTGGCACACAGCCCATTCATCTGAACACTCTCAAATCCAACGGAGCAACCCATGTATTTGTTGCATCTGATCGGCCGACTGTCATTTATAGTAACAATCAGAAGCTACTTTACTCTAATGTCAATTTAAGAGTATGATATACTTTTTTCATACTCCTCCCAGTTGATTTATATATCTTATATTTTAAACTTGAGTAGGAAGTGAGCTATCTTTGCCCATTCAATTCGCCCTCATTCCCTAATTCGCTAGCTATTACTAGCGAAGAAGGAATGACAATCGGCACCATCGATGAAATCCAAAAGTTACACATTACTACAATTCGACTTGGAGAGTTGCCACGCCGCATCTGCTACCAAGAATCTACACGTACTCTCGGCCTTCTAACAACGAGGATGACCCTAGACGATTTAAGTGAGGATGATCAAATATCATTTTTCAAAATTCTCGACACTCAAACTTTTGAACGTAAGTTCCCTATCTTTCACGTGCTCTAATTCTTTTTTTTTTTCTAAGCCCATACCTTTATAATACCTAGTTCTTGATGCCTACCAAATGGATACTTATGAATCCATTGAGTCAATAATCTCACTTACGTTCGAGAATGATCCGCAAGAATATTTTGTGATCGGCACAGCGTACGCTATTCCCCCAGATGAAGAAGCACGCCGTGGCCGCATTTTAGTTATGCAAGTGACGGAACAGCGACAGCTTAAGCAGGCGGCGGTATTGGAACTCAAAGGCGGTGTGTTTGATATGAAACCAATGAATGGTAAGCTAGTGGCAGGCAATAATAACAAGGTAGAATTACTTCGATATCAATTTTTGAGTATATAGAGCTAATTTTTTTACTCCATTTAGGTCACAGTCTACAAATGGGAACCTACTGGCATTGCTGAGAGTATGACGCTTGCACCTGTCTGCACTCATTACGGTTTTACACTTGTATGTAGACTGCAGACACGAGGAGATTTCATCGTCGTCGCTGACCTCATGCGGTCTATCTCTCTCCTCCTCTTTCGCCAGCAGGATCAAACCCTTGAGGAAATTGCACGCGATTACAACACTAATTGGATGAGATCAGTGGATGCACTTGATGACGATACATTCGTCGGGACGGAAGAATCCTTTAACTTGTTTGCAGTACAGCGTGTCCCCGAGGTGACCTCGGACGAAGAACGGCGAAAATTACAGGTTGTTGGAGAATTCCATTTGGGTGAGGGGGTTAACAGATTACGACATGGATCTCTCGTGATGAACTTGCCTGAAACAGAGGCTCTTCCTGCCGTTCCTGTGCTGTTATACGGAACAGTGAATGGTGCGCTTGGTGTGTTGGCGATGGTCCGAGACGAAGATACTTTTGCGCTCTTGCGTCAGCTTGAGCAAAACCTAACGAAGGTGATCCAAGGCATCGGTGGATTCGATCATAAAGAGTGGCGGTCATTCCGTAATGAACGCCGCACGACCGAAGCTTTCAACATTCTGGATGGCGACCTGATCGAGTCATTTCTAGATTTGAAGCGTCCCGAAATGGAAGCAGTTGTAGCAGGTGAGAAGGGTGGGGTTGCACTGGGCAAAAGTGTTGAAGAAGTTATCAAGATGGTTGAAGAGCTGATGCGGATTCACTAGCTTCGGATATATTCACCTGATTCAACTAAAAGAAAAACTGGATACATTGGATGCCCCGTTTATCTTCCACCCCCTTTCTCTTGTGTATATATACATATGTTTTTAACCATTTCTAGCTATGTTTGTTCTTTCGGATGGATGCGCTCGGGAAAGGAAAAGAATAAAATAATCAATTTATATATTATATTATATATAAATTCCACAACAAGGCAAAAAGAAAAAGACCCGTCAAAACAAAGAGTTCTCCGCCAAAAACGCAACCACAAGCGTGCAAGAGTAAATGAAAAAGTAAACATTAGCAATCCACAAACGGCAAATGAAAAAATAAAAAAGAGAGAAGAGGATAGAAAGAAAACACTGCAGAAATATAAAATATATAATAAAAAAAATAAAAAAAATGAAATAAAAATCAAACAACTATGTTCATTTATTCATTTAGGGCAATAACCGTCATCATGGCCAAACCGACAATCATGGCACCAAATTCACTAAAGGCTTGCCGAAGATCTGTTGCGCGCTTTCCGGTTACTTCTAATAGCTCAGGAATCACACCGACTGTGGCAATGTAAATAAACCCTCCGGCAGTGAAGGGAATGACCAAATCGCCAGCGGACAAGTCAGGGATGCCGAAGAGAGCCGAGTGCTCCTTGCTCGATACCGCAGATTTAGTCCACTCTTGAATGAGAATGCCGGCGATGGTGCCCATAAATGCACCCACTGCCGTGACGAATTGTGCAGCCATAGCACGCTGTCGCGAGAAGCCTGACTGAATAAGGATGGCATAATCGCCGACCTCATGTGGTATTTCGTGGAAGAAGACGGCTACTGTGGTAGTGGCACCAATAGCAGGAGAACTGTAAAATGAGGCAGCCATGGCGAGACCATCAGTGAAGTTATGAGTCGCATCGGCAAGAAGATTAAGGTAGGCGGAGAGCTTTACACTCCCATTACCAGCACCATTTTTCTGTTGTGTCTGAACAGCATTTACGTCGTTGGCGTTAGTCTCAGGAGAGGAGGATCTTTTCCTTTGACGAAGACCATCCCGGGATGCCTTTTTCTTGGGGGACTTCTTGCTGCCATTTGCCTTTCCGTTTCGTTTCTTCTCCTCTCCCGAATCATTCGAATATGTATGGTTAACTTCTTCATGTCCGTGGGCGTGTCCATGTGCATGTCCGTGGGAATGTCCGTGAGAGTGTCCATGGGAATGAGAATGTGTGTGCTCGCCTCCGTTAAGCACTCTCATCATCTTATCCATCACGAAAAAGAAGCCCAACCCCCCGAAAATTCCCAGGCCTAGAATCACATTCTTCTTTTCATCCACTCGAACCATCACATCGCCCTCACCAACGTGCTCGCCCATGAATGTGTGTGGTAATAAGTGCAAGAACACGTCACCCAGTAGCCCACCCACTGCAAAACTAACTAGGGTGTTGAGTGAGGCTGGATCAATATTCGGCGGAACAAAATAGAGTAGCAAGTTTGGGATGATCGAAATATAAAACGTGCCAAGCAGCGAATTCACTGCCGGTCCGGCTGGAAACAGTACACTAAATATGTGCCGCATGAGTGAAACATCGTGAGGGGACGCACTGCATTGGGTTCCAGGGGCACAATGCTGCGAGTGAGGATGTGATGCAAAAGATGTTCTAAGCATTCCGAGAAGAATGAATGAGATGGCCACATAGAAGACGGTGCAACGGTTGACCCGTTGAAAAATAGATCCCATTTTTATATACAGATTTTCAGCGGCAGGAAAAGAGCGTAGGTGACGTTGAAGGAGTATAATAAATATAAACAAGGAGCGAATGAGTAAAGAATGGAGAGCAGAGATGGTGCTGTGGCTAAGTAGAGATGCCGATCCCACCGTGTTATTTTGGGGTGACTGAGTATCGAAAGACAGCACAGAACGGCAATATTCTGTGAAGAGCTCGATGATTTCACACCAAGTCGATGAATAAAGCAGGGAGAATAAGAATACCGTGAGCCCTTGTCACAGGCCGAGTCATCGAATTGAAAATTTTCGATCTCCACGGCTCCTACTCGAATTAATAAAACTCCCCCTGTTGCTCCAAGAACCGTTTTTTCTTGACGAGTCTTGAATTCAAACCTTAATCAAAGGGCATCCTCTACTAAATGCGAAATAATAGTCTAACTTCTTATTATACAGTTTTCAGGATAGACTTTACCCTGAAGTCACTGAAGAAAACATCGCTCCATCTTCCTTATCCGCCACTGCTACTATGAGCCCTTGCTTATGGCTTTATCGATTCCAATTTCTTGTAGAATCACAAGTGCTCGGATGCATGATGCTCACATGCTTTCAAAGCCCACTTTTCGTCATGCATTTTTTTGATGCGAAAGGGACATGACAGAATGATCCATGTAGTCTCTCTGATAAAACTTTGCGTTTTTATCTCACGGTATATAATAATATTCTTGCTTTTTGATAATTAATACAAATTGCCCGGATTGATAAATAAATTTCAGTGTCTTCTAAGTCCAAAAAAAAACATTTATATTTATTTTGTTCCTTCTAGTGTAATATAAAAAAACATACGAAGAATTTCCTCCTCAAGCTTGAAAAAAAAAAGTAAATTGAGATTAAAATGAGTGTAAGAACAGAAAGAGACGTTTAGTCAATTTTGATTGAGCCATAGATCTTGCGTACAAAGATCAAGCATGCAAAGAACCCAATAGTGCCGGTCAGCACAAAGAAGATCAGTACAAAGGTGAAACTCCAGCCGAAGTAGAGAATCGTGCTTGTGAGAGAGTCAATATTGAGCTTACTGAAGTAGTAGAGCATTGAGTAAAGCATCACATATATTGAGCTCGCTCCACTCGTGAGGAAGGCACGCCACCACCAGTTGTAATCCTCAGCGCACAGGTGGAAGTAGCACATCAGTATTGTGACCTCGCTACAGGTTAGGATCAACACACCAAAGACAAGGAACAAGAAGCCAAACACGTAATAGAGGCGGTGGAACCAGATGCTGTTCATAATGAAGTAGAGCTCGATGAAGATGGCTCCGAATGGGAGGACGCCGCCCATAAGCATCGAGGGGATTGGTTTCAAATAAAAGATTTGATCTGGAATTTGGCGAGGAATCTGGTTCGTGCGCACAGGGTGTTCAATTCTCTGTACCATTCAATTGTTCAAACAAGAAGATAAAATGTCCCATGAGTGAAGGCATTGGAAATGGATGCAAGATGTTATACATACCGCCTTCTTAAAACCAAGGTAGGATCCAACAAAACTAAGTGGAAGAGAAATCAGGAACCATAGACCGACAATAACGAGCATAGTGCCAAATGGAACTGCACCCGAGGAATCAGCGCCCATCAGGAAGAAGTTGAGGATGAGCATAATCGTGAAAATAAGGCTAATATTTGTTTCAGGTCAGCTAATTAACAAATGCTATATTGCAAAAAATAATTAAGAGAAGCAAAATTACCCAGGGAAAAGAACAGAAGTGAGGATAATATTCAACTTCCACTTCTCTCCACCGATCATCTTATACATGCGAGCCGATACATAGCCAGCCACGCTACCGAAGAGCAAGAAGAATATGATCATGACAGTAGCCAGCGAACCACGATTCGAAGGTGAGAGGAAGCCAAGAATAGCAAATACTAGAAAGATTAAAAAAATGAAATGAGATGATTTCCTCGCGCTCTTGAAGGAAGCTTAGATTTACCAAGTGTAATAGCCGTCATACAAATTAACTGTGCTCCATTGCCAAGTAGCACTGAGAGGAGCATTCCATGAGAGGGTGCACGGAAAACGTCACCATGAACGAGTTTCCAACCGAAATCTTCTTGGAGATCCTCCTGTACTTCTGCCGAGTTGTATCTTGCGATATCTTTGTGAAGAGCACGGAGCAGGATCATTGCAACCATACCAGTAAGGAAGAGAACGATGAGAATGGAGTTGACTAGTGAGAACCAGTGAATTTTCTGGTCATAAACGTGCAAGTAGAGGTCCCAACGAGTAGCCCACGGAGTGTCCGAATACTGTTAATAATAGGAGTAGGTCTCAAGCAGGGTTTCGAGGCAAAATCTCAACAAAAAAATAGGCAACATACCTGCCATTTCACACTGTACGTATAGGTAACCTTATTGTCATGATTCTCATCCAGCATAACCGGCGTGTTCGTGTTACATATCGGCTTCCCCGTTGCATCCATTTTAATATCCAGACTCCTGGGTGTAACAAGTACACCGACAACGCGGTAAGTTTCCTTGTTTTTGTTATGGAACTGAATTGTAATATCATAATGGTTGTGCAGTATCGGGCGATCGCCCTGTAATTCACCGAGTTCGAAACCAACACTATAAAACTCTTCGCCGGTACGATCATCCCTCTTGGGGCGTGCAGCAGGTAAACCGTCAATAATCCAGTTTATACCATATCCTTCACGAATTTGGTCATTAATGAACTTGGCATCTTCCTTGGGGATAACGTCAGATGTACAGAGAAGTTTGCATTCTTCTGTCTTTTGCATTTGAATCTAAAAAACATACACGCACGCAAAGGTTATATAAACTCCCCGCAAATAATTAGTTCACCCATCTCAGTCTAAACTTACATCGAAAAGTGAGTTTTGAATGCGATCACCAAACAATACACTTCCCAGGCCTCCAGACTGGCTTTCGATAGGGTGGGGGGGACAAAAATGGAATTCTTTTTTATAATAGTCGAACGAAATTACGCTTTTGAGCTGCTGATCGCGCGCCGATGACATGGGAGTCAGCGCATTGACATAGAGCTCCACTTTATCGCCTTTTTTGTAGTCCTTGGGGGCCATACCAGGGAGATAGAAGCCATTAGCTACCGTGGTAAGACTCGCAGCTAACACGGTAAAGATGGCTGCACGTGGGAGCCAGCTTGCCCACGGACGACGAGATGATGATGACATGGCTTTTGCTTAAGATAAAAATAAAATGAAATTGAATCCGAATACGACTTATCCACCCTCCCTTTTCTAAGCCTCAATACGGGAATTTACTGTAGAGCGAAGGATCAACCTCCCCTCTCTTTGATTTAGCCTGGATCAGGGGTATAAAAGATATTAAAATTAGCACCACTGATTGACTTGATATTAAATTTCCTCGCAGGGTAATCCTATATCCAATTATTGAAACGCCCTTTTACCGAGGATACATCATTGACTACGCTAAAAACCCAAGTTTAAATTTACTTAGACGGACATGATTCTCTATTTTATTCGAGGTGCCCGTAGCTCAAAAATCCAAAACGATGATTAGTTAAAATCCCCATTAACTGAAAAGAGCTCAAAGAGCATTGTTGTTTTAATATATATCATTTCTATTTGAGAAAGTCCCATGAATAAATTATTTACATCTGAAACTAAGAAATATTTATATAAAACAGAGTTCATCCTTAGACCCCATCCACGATATTCTTCAGGATCCCATGCCGACGGAACAGGGTTTCGATGGTAGGTGTGACCACTTTGCGTGATCGCAGAGGTGATGGCTCGGTTGTAATTTGAGAGAGGCTTGATTCCTCCACAAGGGGTATTGAATGCATAAGGTGTGCTTTTTTGGGTAACTTTTGGATCTAGTAAAGGTTGAAGGCCAGGTTTAAGCAAAAGCATTCATTGCAACTATACTAATTAGAAACATATTTACCCATCCATTCGTCTGCATTAATGTCAAAAAGGTTGCAAATAAATCGGTGCTCTGAAGCGTTGTCTTGGACCCAAATACGATCAACTTGCTTTTAGCCCGCGTAAGAGCAACATTGATGCGTCTCCAATCTCGTAACAAATCTCCAATCTATTTGATATGAAAAAAAAAAAATTAAAAGAAGATTTCATTTTGGATACGTGTAAAAGCGGCCTACATTTTGTTTCGAGTTTGATCGCACCAGTGACAGGAGGATGCACTCCTTATCTCTACCTTGGTATTTGTCCACCGTGTGGATTTCAATTTGCGGCCGGGCTTTGAGTAGATGTGAAATAATTTTTAATTGAGAACGATACACAGAGATAACGCCAATAGATGTCTGATCTATTCCGCAAGAAAGGAGAGCTTCCACAACCTAATTAAAACAAATACCAAGGTCAGGAGTGAAGGAAAAAAATAGGTCAGACTGGCAAGCTAGAATCACCTGGTGGACCAAGATGGCTTCAATTTCATTTTGCACCAAATCTCCAGACCTAGAGTCGGGTGCAGGAATCTCATCGGTATCGACAAATACCACTTTGCACATGGGATCAATTAGTTTCCAAAGCCAACACTTTCCTACGCACTTTACGCTCGTCTCCGAGTGAAATCGTGAATCCAAGTTTGACGCTGTTAGAGACAAAGTGCGCTCTGCGACCTGCGCAGTCCCGCATCGTAATTTGTAATCGTAGATGAGAGTATTTGATAAAAGCATGATTTCTCTATTCATGCGGTATTGATGCTCGAGATGAACGACTGCTTCGGGATGAGCCTCGGAGAGAAGCTTAAATAGTGAAGTGGTCAGACCCTCTTCCTTTGCTTCCAGATTTCGCACCTAATTATTGAAGTGTGAGTATCAATAAAAAGATGTTTAATAAATTAAAAATGCAAACCAAGGGCGGCAACTGGTACTGATCCCCTACTAATACAAATACATCTGCAAATCGGAGCGGTCCCACACTCACTGGCAGAGTCAACTGCGACGCTTCATCCACAATGCAATAATCGAATCTTCTCTTGGTAAAAATGGGGCTACATTGAGGCAAATTGACAACATTGAAACGAGAACATCCAAAATCTATCTTGAAGTCGAGGGGCCACTTACTGTGAGATCCCGAGACAAGTAGTCCCTACTACTGGGCGACTGTTATAGAAGGCGTCCAGTGCAGCCACACTATTGATGCTTCCGTCGTAGTTGGGTGTACATGGACGAATGCTTGGGTGAATTTTCTCGCGATTACCAAGTCGTACCACATCGATCCCATCTCGTTGCAGTTTCAGTAATACGTTGTCTACTGCGGTATGTGTATAGGAGGTTAAAAGGATGGTTTTGCCGTTGGAAACCAGCGTGCGTATCAAATGTGCAATGGTGGTGGTTTTGCCGGTTCCAGGCATACCCAGAATCAGTGCGTAGTCGTCGGCTGCATATTTAAAGATGAGTAATTTTTCGGTATGGTATCAGAGATGTAATGCAAAAGTATACACTTACCACAAAGAACCTTTTGAATAGCCTTTTTCTGGTCGGAGTTCAACTCTTCTCCTAGCTTTGCACAAGTCAGCTCTACTTGACGGAAACGCGGTGCCGCCCTGTCAATAATTAATCGCTGTAATCGGCGATCTCCATCCGACATCAGCAAGTTCACCAGATTCATTCGCACCGTGCTCATCCCGCTCAAAATCTCGTCTTTATCAATTCGGTATGTTGTCACATCCTCCTGAGAATTGCCCGAACGGCTAACGCGACTTTGAACGTGGGCTTTTGGGAGGTCTCTGTCCTCAATATCGATTATCCCGGTAAAGCATTGATTTCTCATATCTTCAAAACCCGGCATTTTTTGCGGCGGTCCGTGTAACGCGCGATCCACCGTCAGTTCGATGACGTCAGGCTGGAGTGATGTTACAAACCCAATGGCAAGTGCATAGTGGCCATCCTCAGAAGAGACGACGATTGGATCGCCGACGTTTATGTATGAATTAAGGAACGAGAGCTGGACCCCCTCTTTGTTGGTGGGCACTCTACGGCGAAACTTGTAACTGAAGCGTGACACGCCGGTTTTGCTGAGTTGTGCTTGTTCAACCAGATAGAGGTTGCTCCAACACCTTGAAAAATTCGATGGATTAGTAGATTAAAGGGAGTATTGAAAAAATAATCTTCATTGTGCTATGTTACCTTCCTAGTTTCTCGCGATCGGATGAATGCATATTCCATATTTCTCTTCGACTTCTCACCAATTCCCCCTCCTCAAGAGATATTAGCCTTTCCCACTTCTCGAAGAAGGTTACATGCCTTTCTTCTAGGTGCGCAGTTTTGCGGTCAAAAAGTGCTCCTAGGCCGCTTGAAATGGCAGTTCCGCGCTCTATAGCTTTGTGGAAGAGCAAGCATGCATCCATGGTGTAACACTTTTGGCACTCGTGCAGGTTCTTGATCATAGCAGGGAGTTTGGCCTTATTAACGATGTGCTGAGCTACCTCATTCCGCCCAATAATGATACCACGAATTTCATCTCTCACCGCACGAATTCGTATTGTTTCTCCAGTCTTGAGGTAGTAGAGGATGCCGGATGTAATATCCGTGTCTAACATCCCCCCAAAGAAGTGTGTTTAAATAAGATAAATTAGTACAATTGAGTCGAAGCCATCTACTCAAACCACCATACCATAGCGATCCGACATGAGTAGGGTATATAACAGTGTTTGCGCTCGATGTGACATCACCTTAGAGCTGCGACCAGTCTTTAGCTCGAAAGGTGCGGTTCTGCGAGTTCCATCTTGCTCCTCCACTTGGATAGACGCATCAATGTTTCCCTTCAGCCCAAACATCGGCGACCACACATGCTCCTCAATATCAAGGATTTTATTTATACATAGATTGGATTTTTCCTTGGAGAAACCTTGATGCTCAATTACTAATGCGTCTTCCTATATGTCGAAAAAAAACCTAATTAGACTATCAACTTATTAAAATGGAGAGAATTTTCAAAGAGATTACCTTGGGTCGTGGAACCACGAAACGATTCGCCCACTCTTGCATCACCGGTACAAGCTCCTTTAATTTTCTTAATGCGCTTGACTCATCTTCACCTGCACAATACAGGGCCTCCACCGTGCGGATAACAAGACGCTCGACCTCAGCCAACATGAACTCTGAAGAAAAATCGTTTTCTCTAAGTGACGACTGGAGCAACTGATGCAAAATTTGACCGTGTACAAGAGCTTCGTTGTACCCGCCTGTAGCCCGGACACGGTCATCAAGGACAGCCTTGCGTTGGCAGCGGAAGCTGTCAGCAAGCACGGTGCTCGAAATGAGACAGTCTGGATGCAAGATAAACAGATTGTTTTCATTGTCAATAATACACCGCTGCTGCTCAAAGCTTCCCACCACATTTGCATAATCACCTAAAACAAGAAAGAAGTGTGAGAACAACAGAGTGCACCACAGGGAATTGGCAAGGTGAATGTTTAAAAGATTTACCAACGAAGACATTTGTGTGCCACCAGTCTTCCCGCAAGTGCACGTACTTTTCCAAGCTTTCATTTTCCTCGAACATCCTCAGCACTTTTTCGGGACGCTGCACTCCATCCTCCGTCACGTACGCAGAGTGGTTGATCTCTAGCACTAGGAACCGCTCGTATCGCCTGCGAGCAGGAGGCCTTGCCTCCTCGGTCAAGCTTTTCAGGTCGGTGCTCATGAAATCGAATAGATTACTCGGCAGTAGCGATTCACTGATTATCCCCTGTTTATCTCCATCCACGCCACTAGATGACTGAATTTGCTCGCCATCATACAAAGACATCATGGCATCCAACTCATTTAGTGCATCAGATCCCATTTCGTCTGTGCCAAAATCATCTGAATGCGGTTCGCGTTGGAAAATATGTCGCCGAGCGAGAGCAGTAGTCGTCGGGCTACTTCCGATGGAAAGACTCACATTTTCCTTTCCATTGCGCAATTTAGAGGAGGATGCAGTATGCGGCTGCGATGTCACTTTATCCTGAGCCTTGCCAATGTGATTATCAACGGGGCTTAGATGAAGCTTTGGGGAAGGAGTGCGTGATCGTGGGGATTTTCGAGGAGTAAGCAACTTTATATTCGCTGGATCCACCTCTTTACCTTCAATACTTGTATCATCTACCAGTGAATTCTTCTCTTTCCCCTTCCCCTTTGCCCTTGTTGTTTTCCTTCTTTTGGTTTCCTGGCCCTGCCTAAACGCCACTTGCACCTGGTCGATAAGGTCCAAGAGCACTTTTTTTTGCCCCGTAGATTTCTCTCTCTCTGGCGGTTGTGAGTTTGTCCCCGGTAGACTCTTTGAGTGACGCTTGAGTGTTTCGCTCGATGAAGAGATTGCACGCTGAAAACGCCTACCAAGCCCAGAGCGTGAACCCGTTGGGGACAATAAGAGCTCCCTGTTAATGCCAATGCTTGATAATTTTGTGGCCTGTTGGTCGTTTTTAGAGGATTTGCAGGGCTTGGCGGGTTGTTCCTTGAGGGAGAGAAAGGTCAACAGGTGAGTAATTGAATGAAAAATGGCATTAGCATACTGTTTCATCGCTGTGCCGATTATTCTCTCGAATGAGGGAGGTTTTTCGACCAAAGCGTTCTGCAATATCAGATATTTCCTCGATGGTTTCTAGATCGCTGCTTCCAGATGTTCCCGATGCTTTTGAAGAGAATGGGTTGTTGTTATTTAACATCGCCAACAACGGGTAATTAATAATATACCTTTGAATCTAGTCGATTTCATTAATGACTTTGCGGGTGGTGAGATCTTCCATATGACATGATTTTCTGGTGTTCCTTTTTCTTTGCGTTTCATTACTCTTCTATCGTTGTGAATCCTCTATTTTGTCTTTAAACCTGCAATTCTAAACTATTATATCCATACAAAGAACCATTGAATTTAAATTAAAAACGCGAAAATCGAATAGCGCGTATTTATTTCGCCTCATAATCCACTTTTTTAACTCTCCTTAATTGTTAATTAAAGCATGATGAATGAAGGAAAGGACTTTGAAAGCTTTCTCATTCCTTGAATTCGCTGGGATCTTTACAGCAATTAAGTCGGGAAACAAAACCATATGAAGCTTTAAAATTTAATCAAAACAGAATGATTAACAACATTAACCTTGGAAAATATAGTGTTCCGTGTAGACGATCCTCACAGTGACAATACGAATCTTGGTTGCTTGGTTGGTTAAGATTTGTCATGATTGCTTATTATCCCATTATACAAATATGCTAGCGCGATGATATAAGTAGTGTTTTGATTGCGAATGCATAACATATTGTTTTAGTTTCAAGACAACATTATTATTACTATCACAATGGTAATAAAAAGGAGGGATAGTAAAATAGTAGAGATAATATTACATTCAATGGCAGAGATGGAGAATAATGAATGGATTATATCTGTACAGCCTATCCAGCGCTGGTTGTATATATATTTTTGGAGAACCCTCTAAAAGGTCCAAAAGGAGCCAATTGTGGAGCGGCGCCGCATTTTCACCATCTGAGTCCGCTCTTTCGGTTTGACAACCACAACTGGACACTCGCATTTATTGACGAGTGCATGAGATACGCTACCGATCAGTTTGCGCTGTATTGTATTCAATCCACGTGAGCCGACTATGCACAGATCTGCCTTAACCTCCTTGGATAGCTCCACAAGCTTATCCTTTGCGTCTCCCTTGAGAACAACGACTTGTGCAGTGATCTAAGTAAATGGAGCCACATTAATAGGAATGCCTCGATACAGCCTCGATGTCCACTCATATCTGCTCTGTTACAGGTATGCAGTGGGGATAAAGGGTAGACCCCGTATACATACACCGTTCTTATTCAGCCTTTCGACCAGTGGCCTCAACAGTTCATTTGTCTGCTCTCTTTCCTTGAAGCTCAACCGCCTCGAATGGCCATGCAGACCCTTGGCCGACTCTTTGCCAATATGAATGGTCAAAAATGTGGACTCCTGCACATCCAAAACGGAGGCCAAGATGACATGGTCAATTTCTGAATGAAGAATGTTGCCCAGTGCCCAATCGAACATATAGCTGGAGGATGGGGAGTTGTCCCAGCAGACGAGGACCTTGCGGCGTTGATGCGGTTCAAGGATTCGAGAAGGGCTTGCGGGTGGAGTAGGAATCAAATGAGAGAGAATATACTGCTCCATTCGTGAGGATTTCTAGTAGAGGGCGTGCTTGAAAGAGAGGAGAAGAGATATGGAGTGTGTGAGAAATAAGCAGAAGGGCTGTTTTTATTTTCCAACGCGCCTAGAAATATATATGTGAGGAAAACAGCATAGTGAGGCTGCACGCAGTATTCATATTTCTATAATGGGTGCCCGCCAACCAACGTCATTGTGGGTATACTGCCAAGATTTCTGCGTGTCAGTTATATTTCGGACCCTTATTTTGGGACCTCAACTAACCTTGACGAACCTAAAAACACGGAGCATATCCTCCACGAAGCTCAATCAAACAATCCTAAACGGAAGCCACCAATTAGCTTGATTGTGGGCCGAGCAATAATCGCCTCTCCTCAATACAAGTTGATATACAGGTTGGATTTATGAAGCCAACTCATCGAAAGATGCACACCTCCGTTGCCAGAGCACCACTCGCGCAAAGCCCAACTTCAACAGTGTTTTTTGTGCCAGTTTACCGTAAGCCTCTCGGGTAATTTCAGTGGAAGGAGGAAAATGCCGCTTGGAACAGCACATCCACTACGAACATGACAGCTCGTAGGCTGGCAGCAAGCGCTTCATTGAGATCATAAAACAAGGCATAATAGCTCCCACCGTGGAATTGTTATCCTTTCCATTAACTTCTTTTGGTTGTTTTTTTTGCTGAAAAACAGCCCTATTCCAACGAAGAAAAAAAACAAAGATGTTCTAAGAAGAATTGTCGAAATACACCAGGTGTAACCTGCAACTCCCAGTGCTCGAACCCTATATGATCGTTAAGATCTGCTTGTAGATAAACCCATCTCACACTCTCTTCCCAAATACAGTCAGGGTACGGCTTTCATCCACTATTTTTTCCTTACTGGCAACACCCAGTGTCATTTGACAAGAGAAAGGGGGGAACTGGGCCGAATAGAAATTGAAATAAGCTAATAGGCTTGTTCTTGTTGTTGAGCTTAGATGTAAGTATCATTAGCCCATGGTACACTCCAACTAGAAACAAAACAGATTAGGAGACAAATTGGAGGATAGAAAGAATGAAAAGGGGTGGGAAAAAATTCTCAAAAAAAAAAAAACAAAAAGCGAACAAAGTCAATCGATAACATTAGGATTAGCATTGATTAAAGTGAAAGATAAATGAGTATAGAGTGAAATAGATGCAAGTTTGTGGAATAAATTACGCCACCCTACTATGTGTGAAATTCCGCGGTCAAAGCAACCGTGCGTATGGCTTCCTGTGCGTGGGATATATCCGTGTGCTCCTGGGTTTCCGGGGTGGTATGCTCTTTCAGGTCATTAAGCAATAGACAGTAGCGAGTCAGTCGCTGCACTGGCATAATGAGATAATCCTCCAAGTTGAGCCGATTCGCCTCGCTTCGCCTACGTGGATCCTACAGAGTGAAATGAAAGAATGAGAGGCGAAAGGGTTAGACGGCTGAAACGGGAAGGAGCATTTCCACGTGGAGCAAACGGGCTTATTTACCTGCATGAATTTACGGTATTGCATGCTTCCATGGTTGGCTTTTCGTAAGGTCTCGATGGATTGCGGGTAATTGTTGATGTAGCCAACATACGCCTCAAAGGCTAGAGAACGGGCAAGGAATAGTCTCCCCACCTTGGGGTCGCCACCCTTTTGGATGGAGCGACGCAAGTCCCGAACTAGCGCCGAACTCAGGTCGATCAACGAGGGAATGAAACCAAAAATGAGGTCAAACTCGGCGGGACGCACCAACGGGGAAGATGTATAAATGGAATCTTCAAAGGGCTCCATAAAAATCTGCCCAAGAAAGAAGCACACGGTAAATAAAGTGATTCAGGGAAAGTGAAAGTATAGAACATCACCTTTTGCAGAGTTTTTAGGTGGGATAAGTAATTCTCCTCGGTTGAAACGATTTCCTCGATAATGTGCCTTCGAGCAAGGACCGCAGGGTCAATTTTCTCAGGAGGGAGTTCCTAAACAAAGAGGAGGGTTAGTTGAATAGGAGACAATTGAATATGCACCGAAATAAGATGGTTTACTTCGGATGAATCGGCTGAAATAGGTTGAGCCTGGACAAGGTCGGTAGTTGCCATAGCGCTCTCTTCATTATCCTGGCCGCCCTCACTTGGACACACGTCAGGGACAGCTGGCACCGAAACAGGGACTTCAGACTCCATCGTCTTAGGCTCCTGATCAGCAATCTCTTCTTCGGAAGGCTCTTCAGAAACTGCTGGAACCGAAACGGGTGCTTCTGGCTCAACCGCTTTAAGCTGTTGTTCAATATTCTCTTCATCCCCAAGGGGTGAAGAGGGTAGCACATCAGGCTTGGTCTCTTGCACCATTTCATTTGTATCTGCCACAGCAGAAATGGGTCCGTCCTTTGACTCAACTGACTCCTTCTCTAAAGTAGAGATATCAGCAGACTTAGCGGGTTCATGGTTCAGCTCTCGATCTTCGTTCAGTGGAGATGGATCCGCATTTTGAGCCGAAGAACCTTCCTGCTCGAGCTTTTCGGGGGCCATCTCCTTTGTTGTAGAGAGAAGCGGTGTAGAAAATTCGGGCGAAGATTTCTGGTTTTCCATCTCACACGTTGTATTGTTTGTCGAACCTGTCAAAGTCTTGGCCTCATTAGCTTTGGACTCCTCCACGGTGGAGGGTGCAGGTAGACTAGTTCCATCTTGAGCTTCAACTTCACCTAGACTCTCTGGTCTAGTTTTCTCCGCCGGCGAATCAGTGGATTCGGTAGATTGCGACTCCTTGGGGACGGACGATTGCATTACTGTTGAATTCGCAGAAGATGGCTTAGATACTGCTTCTTTGACTCCGTTTTCGCTTAGTGTATTTGCCGTAGCCATGGGCGCAGAAACTTTGCTCTCTGATCCTTTCGGTTCTTCCTGGGCTTGCTTCTCCATGTGTGGTTTCGCATTGGCAGCAAATTTAGCTCCTACAGAGGGGAATCTCCTTTTGGGCGTAATCACAGGGGCAACGGGCTCACTTGCAAGCTTTTTAAGCTCTCTTTCACGCCAGATCTGCTTCGCAGAGAGAGTGGCAGTCGGAAGCTTTTCGACCTCTTGCTTCTTGAAATCCTTACGAGGGTTGAACCTGGAGGCAGGAGTAATAATATCAGGCTTTGGCAACTTGGATTTTAGCTCGCTGAGGACCTCTGGCGGGAGCTTTGCAGGTGCAGAGGCGTCCTTCTTTTCCCGTGATGCGACCTGCTCTAGCGGTTTTTCAGGGCGAACGATGGGCTTGCTCTTCGCATTTTCGCCGTTTTCACTTTCGGTCTCCTCGCATGGAGTGCGCTCGGACACCGGAGAAACTGGAGCAGAAGGCACAGGGTTCGCCTCTGTCTTCAGTGCCTCGGAAGGTGTGATTCGATCCGCGATTTGGATGGAGGAAGGGGGTGCCTTTGGCTCAGGCTTTTTCACCTCACTACTTTGAACCGGAGCTGCGGGTTTGCTTGAGGAGGGTGCCTGCTTTTTAGGATCTAGCAGTGAAATTCTCTCCGCAATAGAGATAGAGCCTGAGGATTTGGGGGGAGGAGGCGCCACTGTTTTGGATTCCAGGGCCGCGATTCGTTTGGCAATAGAAGAGGAAGGAACGGCAAATTTGGCCGGGGAAGCCGACTTCTTGGATTCAAATTGCGCAATTCGCATGGCAAGGGAGGATGAAGAGGAAGCCGATCTGGCCACGGGTTGTTTAGGATTACCCGGCGAAAGAGATTTGGCCGCTTGGGAAGAGCTAGAATCCCGCTTGAATTCCGTCTCATTGGCTCTCTCAGTCACATCCGCTTTAACCGCATGTAAAGTTGTCGCTTGGGAGGAGCCCAATGACTTTGACGGATCTTTCTCGCCGGAATTTGCTTCCTCCAACCCAGGATCAGAAACTGGTTCATTCAAGGAGGCCGGTGCAGCAGCTGAGCTCGCAATCGCGCCATTACGCTCCGTATCTGTGGGATTCACGGGACCTTTTGCCACATCAGACGGGGAAGAAATCTTACATTCGGACTTGATTTCATTGGACTTGGAAATGGAAGAAATGGTAGCCTCAGGTTCTACAACCTGAGCAACTTCAGACATGGGTGAGGGCTCACTCTTCTCCGAGATCTTAGAATTCGTGCCTGTGACCTCATTTGAGTTAATCAAAGAAGTTGCCGGTTCAACCTGCTTAGCCAGTTTGGCGCCATCCACTTTAGGTTTAGCTAGGTCCCTGGTAGTGTCCTTACCCTTCGCAATGTCCTGTTTGATTTCTTGCTGCGAAAGGTTGGTTTCATTTATACACGTGGCATCAGGATGATTCGGTGTTTCTTCCAGCACTATGTCTGTTGATAGCGTCTCGTGACTTTGCTTTTCGTTTGTAGAGTCAGCCTTGTTAAAGTCATTCGCTTGTTTAGCAGAATCTGCTACAGCGGTTTGCCCAACCACTGGGCTGAGTTGTCCTGAAGTCACCTTCTCTATGATCTGCTCTACCCTTTCTCGTTGGTCTACTTCAAAGTTAGCTATATTAGGCATGTCCTGTCTAAAATAATATCGAATATAATCCACTAACCAGGGGAAGGATCCTTCACTTCGCACGCAGTTTGCTTTATCTCTAACAAATGCTCTTGCTTGCCAACCACCGCCTCAACCTCTAACTCTCCATTTTCCGCATGCTGTGTCTCCGAAGCTTTTGCAAGATCTTTCGTGACTTCTCCATCTCTTGTGATGCCACGATGATGAGCGTAAGTCTTTTTCTTCTGCACCCGCTCGCGAGCCAGGCTCTTAGGAGTAATAATGGGTTTTTCCGGTTCACTCTGAGGGCTTGGTTCTGGAACGTCTGCGAGAGCCGTTGGATTAGTTTAAAAATTCAGAAAGGTACAACTAATTCCTATTTACCGTGGCGACTAGATTGAATCTTAACCTGCCTTGCATCGACTTGCTTCGATTCTTTAGCACCCTCCTCCGATACCGCATGTTGCCTTTGCGATGAAATCGTCTCTTTTTCCGGTAGGGTTTCCGCCACTTCTTCTACGCGTTCGACAGCGGTTGCCTCCTGCTTCTCTTCCTCTTGTTGCTTATGGATGTGCAATATCGAACCATTGGTTATAGCTTCTTCATCTGGCGAAACGGCTTCTCTCGTCTTCAATTGAGGCTGAGGCTCGCTGCTACCTTCTCTGGCCATGAGTGGACGCTGGTGTTCTACCACCACTGTCTGCTCCACCAGACCCTCCTCAGTTGATCCTTCTCCCTCTTCAATCGTTGGCTTTAGTGGAGTAACCGACACCATCTCTCTCAACCTATTTTGCGATTGCAATGGCACTGATAACGAGCGCCTCGACGGAGCTGTCTCTTTCTCGAAAATATCCTTCTCGTATTCCAAATGAGCTTCATGTTTCCCGGGTTCAGCCGCCTCCTTCTTTTCAGACGCACGCGTCATTGTTGGAGGAGGTGGAGGTGGGTGGCGGGGTGGCGGAGGTGGGGGAGGAGGCACTGGCGGAAGGTTATTAGGCCCGAAAAATGTCGCCGCGCTGTTTCTATCGATGAAGGATGATTTCGAGAAGGAGGAATGCTCTCGCCTCTTCTCATCCCAGGTATACTGAGGGTTCTCCACGAAGGTTAAGGAGCTCCGTCGGCTATCCAATTCGCCCTGTTCATCCTGCCTCTCCATCCTAGACCTTCTAGCCATGGCATCACTTGCTCTGAAAGCAGAGAGCAGCGATTTACGCCGCAAGCGTCTCTTGGTGGGCTCGGTGCCAGCCTTTCGGCTAGGATAGTCGATGTCAATTTTGTTTCCTGTGTGAAGCTGGGGTGAACTCTCGTGTGCCAGTGAGGAACCAGGCCGGGGATACCAGTAGGACATGGCATCTTTTTCCCAGCTCGAATCCCCCCCGCCGTCGATGGGCGAGGATGTTTTTAATGATACGGATTCGCTGTCTGTTTCGCAGGCCAATTCGCCCACTCTTGGCAGGACAAGCGTCTCCAAGGGGGTATCGAGCGAAAACATAAGCTTCCGCATATAGCTGGCAAATTCTTCGTCAAAGAATTCAGAAACCTCCTCTGGGATTATGTTGTCCAGGGGTGCTGGTTCGTCTTCTGGCACATCGACATCGGAGGGTGGAGGCGTGACGAAATCGTGCTTAGGATGCTTGTGGAAACGGAGAAAGGAGAAGAGAGAGGTGAGCTTTTTCGGATGGCGATGTTGCTTAATATCATGGTCGGAAAGATGGTCATTTTGAGAGGATGCAGGGAGCGGAGGGAGGTCCTTTGCGACGGACATCTTTCAAAACGACATGCAATGAGGAGGGGGGGGAGGGGAAAAAAACCAGTGAAATTAGAGTAATATTGAAATGAGTGAGAATGCGGGTCTATCAAATAAAAAACACGACTTATTGTCTACTAATGAAGGGAAGGGATGATGAAATTATACAAGGGTGAATGTGCCAATTTAAAACATAGGAGTCTTAAAAAAGAGTCGCAGGTTTTATGAAGAGGTTAAACACCCTCCCTAAAAACTAATATGTAAAAAATTGATTATAAACTGTTTTTTAAAAAAAAATAAATGCAAATATCTGCAAATCTTGCATAATGCCCTACTAGTCGTCAGGTTAGGGGCCTTCTCATTTGTATAAGAGAGTTAGAATATTCCGGCCAGATGCCTAAAGAAGCAATGGGATTTGGTAATGGCAACACCGAATCAGATCAGAATAGCGGCCATCGCCGTCCAATAAGGCTTTGGTTTTCCCAAAATGTGGGGAAATCCCCACAGGGCGCGATTCACCATTTATCTCCTCTTCATCTCCACTCGCCACAACTCAAATTTATGCCCCCACCCTGTCGTATCCATCCAACACCCGGCATGACGGAGGGCCAATATGGATATATAAGCCTACGCCCGAGATGATCTCTCGGCAATCTCTAGCAAACGGCAACACCATGTCTTTCCTTGGGCAATGGAAATGCACCTTCCAAAGATAAGCCAAGGCAAGCGTGGGGGACGATAGATATTAAGCCACAAGGTGACAAAAGAGGTAATTGAAATCAAACTAATTTGTTTAATTAATTTAAATACAACAAGTTAATTTTCTAAACAAAAGACTCTATGACAAGAACCATGTAATAAGCCCAAGCAGTACAAAGAGGGCCTTACTGAGTTCGTTCTCAGGCACCCCATTCACGGGGACTGAGCTTAATGGCGAAGCAGTCATCCGGAACATCGACGGCACGCTCAAAGGAGATGTCGCCCTTGTTATCATGCTGTAGTTGAAGCTGGTGGAGGTCCAGTTCACGGCGGTGGTCATCGGGAATCTCACGGAGGTCATAGTTGGTCTCACTGAACCCGACCCGGTGGAGGCCCAGTAGCCACTTGAGAGCGGCTTGTCTTTGCCCCCATCGTTGGAATAATCGTCGGCAGCTTTGCCTTCGTGTGCGGAACTATCCGAGTAAGTTGAGTCTCCGGCATGGTTATAATTTCCGTTATCATAATTTCCATTGCTATAACTTCCGCCATCCCCATTTCCGCTATAGTAGTTATTGTAGTTGCTACCATAATCCGCGCCGCCACTGTTATCGGAGTACATGCCATTATTTGATGAATAGCCACCGCCATTAGCATAGTTGGCATTGCCCGACCCGTAGGCCATGTTATAATTGTTGTTATCTACAGGAGCATAATTTTGCGTCCCGGAATCCTAGAGAAGGGAGATTTAGGATGAGCGGGGCGGGGAAAGGAAATGGATTAGTGCGGAGGGATCTTACTGCTTGTGGAGTATATGCCGGCTCGGCCTGGGTGGTCATTGGAGCGACGTCTGGCGCAACTTGCGCTGGTTGCTGCGTTGGTTGCGCCGCCGCCTCTGTAGTATAGGGTTGGTACTCGGGCACATTCTGTGCGGGGGCAACGTTTGGCGCGAGATTGGGGGAGGGGGGCGGGGGAGGACTGGGGGTGTTCGAAGGCTCCTGGTGGTGGAAGAAGTTCAGGATCTTTTGGAAAACATTGCCTGCGGACTGCATTTGCTGCTTGCGCTGCTCGTGCTCCTCCTTAGCCCGCTGGATTTTGTTGCAGACGGAGTCGAACCAGTTTATGAGCTTGTCGAAGGGATTCTGGAAGAGCTTGACTGAGCCCTGGGCCGGAGCAACAGGCTCGGGCTCGGGCCCGGGCTGCGAGGCATCGAGGGGCGGGGTTAGGGCGGGGATCGGCTGGGAGTTGGGGTCCAGTGCGGCTGGGGCAATGTCCCGCTCCAGGAAGCCGGCTGCATTGTTGGGAAGAGGGTAGAGAAGGTTAATGCACCTGCTCGCAATGCTGTACTACTCTCTCAATAAAAATCCAAATGTCCTACCTGGACTGGCCGAGACCGTGCACAGGAGAAAGATCATAAAGAGTGGGTGAAGCTTCATGTTGTGAGCGCGATGGTTTGAAGATGGAGCATCCCTGCTCGCGCCTTTTGGCGCCATGCCCCCGCGCTTTTATAGCGGCCATTAAGCGGAGGACAATATTGGATGATATTGGGATTATCATCCGCGCGGCGAGGACAATTCGGGAGCCGGCTCTGGTTGGGATTGGAATGGAGGCAGGGCAGGGCCTCGGGGGGTTTCTTCCAGCCAGCTTCAACTCGTTGCGTTCAGGTTAAATTTCATCGAATGCAATTATGGACCGTTGGTCAGTGCACCCTCATCGAGGAGCGCGTGACCCGTTTGGCTTTTTTCCTCGACCAGATTGTCATGTCCAATTTTTTGTCCTCCTTCCCGCTTCTCCAACCCATCTACTTCTCTCCCCTCTGCTCCCCATCCAACCTTTCCGGAATGCTGAAATCCGCTAGCCCATGCACCTCGTGGGCCAACCCCGCTGACCTGCGCGTCAAGGCGGCCAAGTACGTCACCTCGCTCGACTCCCGAGGCTATATTCCTGGTATGTTTCAGCTGAGAAAGCATTCCGCCCTGTCTGTTCCATCCCACTGACCCTTATTTCACAGTTTACGAGTACGACATTCCCGGAGGGCACACCATCATGTGGGATAGCGAAACGGGTAAGCATCCCCTCCCCTCCATTGGATTCTAGCTAACCCCATGCTGACGATATCTACCCTTCTTCTGCAGAGGAGGTGCACTTCACCGGAATCTGGAAGGCTCTGGGTAATTCGAAGGCGGATATTGTGAAGATTGTCGACTCGAATCCCGAACTCCAGGTCAAGAAGATTCGCGGAGGCTTCTTGAAAATCCAAGGGACATGGTATGTGTTGAATAGGGCTCCCGTCCGACAAGGCCATGTTCTAATCCACAGCTCCCACTGCCCCTCATAGGATTAAATATGAAGAGGCCAGAAAGCTTGCCCTTCGCACCTGCTACCACATCCGGCATGAGCTCGTCCCGCTCTTTGGCACCAGTTTCCCTACGGAATGCGATCCGTCGAAGCCGGGCTATGGCTGCCTGCTGCTGAGTGCCTCGTCTCGTGGGCCGATGGTCAGCAAGCGGCGACGACAGAAACAGCGCCATAGCGATGATGAGCAATCCAAAGACATGAAGCGGATCGATAGCGGGACTGCTGTGTCCGATGTCGACGAGGAGTTCGATGAGCCATCGGAAACGCCCGCCAAGAAACACAGGGCGTGGGAGCCTTCTAACGAGCCTAGGCGCGGCAGGCGTCCTAAGAACTTGTCGCTGTCCCGCTCGCCGCCGCTGACGCCTCCGTTTCCCCGCCGGTACTCCGCGCTGCCTTCCTCTCCCATCAAATTCCGAGATATGGCCGAGAACGAGTATGCGACGGGCCTCCCTGTCTCCCCGCCTCTGACCGTGCGCCACGGCACCTCGACTTCCCCCGCAACCTCTCCTTCGCCTCTATCCACCACCTTTCCCCTCAAATCCCTGTCTCGCCCGGTCCTCACCCTCGTGTCCAAACCTGCGTATCCCTCTGCAGAGGAGGAGGTTCCGGCCGATTGGGTGGAGATGATCACGGCGACCTTACTTTTGCAGAAGCTGTCTCAAGACGATGGGAAACGCCCGTTTAAGCCTTGGTATGAGACGCTGCTTCCGCGATCGGTGTCTCTGGGCGAGCGCGAGTTCACGGTAGTGTGGCACTGAGTGCTTCTATTTGCTCCGCTGAGCCATTGCCGACGTTGCCTCTTATTTATTATTTACTGCTGGATATCCCCCCCATTCTACCGGAAGGGAGAGTGAAACACTAGAGAATTTCCTTTTCTCTCGCATCCACTCCCTTCTCCACTCAATCTTATTCACGTACTTTTTTTTTACCTCCATAAGCTTTTCATAGTATCTATCTTTTTTTTTTTTCTCTTCTTTTTGTTGATTTTGTTATCTGTTCTATTCTTGTTGTATGTATGTACAATTATTTTTGTTTTCCTCTTTCTTCTACTTTTTTTTATCGATATCAGCGAAGGTTGTTTTTGTATATAACTTTTTTATTATCTTATTTTATTATTTCTCGATAGTGTTCTATTTCATTAAATATTAATTTCTATATGCAAGCGCTTGGTTTATTTACAATGAAGGTATCTTGAGCAGCTCCTCCTTCTTCACCGGGTTCAGGTCATACACGCTCGTCCGATTTGTCTGCTGAAGCTGGTCAAGAAATCGCACCTTGTGCTTGATATTGGTCTCGATCTGGGCAATGCCCTCCTCGATCTCCTTTTGATCTAATAGCAAAATGTCAAGCATCGTCCATTCTAAGGAGGGGGATCCATCTCCTTACTGTTTCGGATAATACTCTCGGTCTTCTCCTTTGGAAGTTGGATGAAAAATCCGCCCACATCCAACCAGGTACTATCTACTCCAAAATGAATCGTCAATGGAATGAAGTAATGAAAGGGGGTTGCATGCCATTGGAACCTTCTTCGGATTTCTTCAACGCATTGATCGCCTCGCGATTTTTCTGGCGCTTCTTGTCAAGTGCGATTTTCTAAATGTATAAGGTTTGGTTCATTAGGTGGGAGGAGGAAGGGAACGGGCTTTCTTGTCGACGTACCATTTGCCTATCACGGTGGATCTCTTCATAAACCTGCTCTTGCTGAGCTTGGGCTTCGATTGATTAAAGGAAAAAGAGGGTCAGAAACAGAAGTAGAAAGGGGCAATCCACAAAGCAGTAGTTAGTACCGTGGAGGACTGAGGTCGCCTCTGATTGTTTGTGTGAGGCCATGGTGAGGGAACTCTTTCCAAAAGGACAACAGTGTAATTTTGGGCAATAAAACCTTGAACTAAATTGGACTTGGGTAGATGGGCTTCACCATCGCAGTCACCCTGTATCAGAGTTCCCCACGCGTGTTTCTTTTGCTATTCTGGTTTTCCCCCTCCCTTCCGTTGCTTTTCTCATAAGCCTTAATCTCTCCATTTCATCATCTCTGCTTGGCCCGCATCCCATTGGAGAACGAATGCCAAAGAAAAGAAGCTCTTCGTTATCCGCACGGCCTAGGCTGGCCGCCGCGACAGAACGAATGCGCAACTCAATGCGTGGGCGTATTCCATCATGCCCATCGCTGCCTCATCGAGTGCAAAGGAGAAGTTTGCGGGATTTCGAATTTGGACGCACTTTGGGCGAGGGATCGTATTCAACGGTAAATACCCATGCGTTATACATGGGGCCCCCACTCTTGTCGTCCCGCTTGCCCCTCCTCCCGACCTCCTCCTCCTCCTCTAACTCAACGGCTCTTCTTAGGTTGTCGCAGCCACAGAACGGGAGACGGGGCGCGAGTATGCAATCAAGATCTTGAACAAGCGGTCCATTGTCAAGGATCGCAAAGTCAAGTATGTCAAGATTGAAAAGCGGGCATTGATACGGCTCCGCCATCCTGGTGTCGTTCGGCTTCATGCGACTTTCCATGACAATACCAGCCTGTATTTTGTACTAGAGCTTGCAAAAAAGGGAGAACTTCTCACCTATATCAAAAAGGTGTGTGTTTGTGTGTTTGCATAGCGTGGCTCTCCTATGATGCTAAGGGCGTGTTTCCTTGCCATAGTTTGGATCCTTCGACATTTCGTGTACAACATTCTATGCCGCACAGCTGGTTACTGTCATTGAATATATGCACTCCAAGGGCGTGTTACATCGAGACATTAAACCCGAAAAGTACCTATTGGTTGCCTGGGATGTCTTTCCCTTTTCGACCTGGCTCTAACTCTCTTTGCAACGTAGTATCCTGCTTGACGAGAGAATGCACATCAAACTAACCGATTTTGGCACCGCGAAGTTAATTGACGAAACAAGCGACGAGGACGAGGACGAGCAAGAAGATCCCCTCCAGCTGCACGTCACCGAGCTCAACGAGAAGGACGATAGCCCGCCCCTGATGGGCAAGCCGCTTGTGAAGATCCCCCGGTTCCTCTTCCATAGCGTGCCCAACCTTAAGGGGGCGACGACCCTCGCCCACCATTTGAAGCAATACCAAGACCACCACCGAACCAAATCATTTGTTGGGACGGCGGAGTATGTTAGCCCCGAACTCCTCAACCAGCAGCCGGCATGCAAAGCGAGTGACTACTGGGCGCTCGGATGCATCCTTTATCAGATGCTCACGGGGAGGGCGCCGTTCAAGGCCGCGAACCAGTACCTAATCTTCCAAAAGATCAGCAGGCTGGAGTACGAGTTCCCGCCCTCATTCCCCGACACGGCCAAGGATTTGGTGCAGAAGCTGCTTGTGATAGATCCCAAGCAACGGTTGGGTTCGCCGGAGAAGGGTGGACCCGCGAAGTTGAAGGCCCATCCGTTCTTCGAATCCATAGACTGGAAGAGCCTGTTTTCGGACCACGCGCCCCCGCTGCAGCCGTTTGCCGCGCGGGCCGCGGAGGAGGCGGCGGAGGAGGCCGAGAGAAAGCGGAAAAAGCAGCTTGACAAGGCCAATAGAGGTGTGGGCGGGGACGAGGGTGTGCCCGAGAGCTTGACTAATTTTGATGAAAGCATGGTCGCCCCCGGAGACATTGCCAACGGGGAGGAGAAGGAGGGCGGGATGAGCCGGGAGAAGGCCGAGAAGCTAAAGGCGCAGCAGGCCACGTCCCGTTGGCAACCCTTCATGCTGAAGAACGAGCTGATCATGCGGGCAGGCCCGGTGGTGTGCAAGCGCCTCCTCTTCCTCCCGTTTCTCGGGAAGCGGAGGCAGCTCATTCTGACGGATTATCCACGCCTGCTCTACATCGATGAAGAGCACATGGCACAGGAGGGAGAGGTGCTTTGGAGCACGCGAATATCGCCCGAGCTCAAGGGGCGCAAGTGGTTTGTGGTCAAGACGCCAAGCCAATACCTACGATTCGAGGATCCCCAAGGGGAGGCGAGCAAATGGGTGGATGCGATCGAGGAGGTTCTATGTCGGCATTTCTCATAGTCATGGCACCATTTTTTTTTCCCGCGCGCTTTAACTTATTTCCTATTTCACATTCTCCTAATGACACATTTCTATATCGTCTATAATGCTACTCTATTTTATCTACTTGCTATTGTTCTGTTCTTAAAACCATCCGCGAAAAGTATCTGCTCTTGCTATTATTTTTCATGTTATTGTCCTATTCTTCAATCGTTTATTATTGTTTTTCCTCCCAATGGAAGCCGATTTGTCCCTGCACTACTCATTGTCGTGATGTGAATAAGGGGATGGATGTGTCACGCTCCCTTGATTAGAAATCTAGAGTCCAATTTAAAAGGCCGAAGTCCCCCCCCTCTATTTCTAATCACTATGTCAACTTACTCCATAGTCATCGGGGACCGGCCGTTCCGTCTCTCCGGGGCGGCCCTGGCCAGCGATGCGCCCAACCTCTTCACCCGAGTGTTCTCCCGCCCTCGGGAGGCCTCCACGCGAACCCTTGCCCTCCCCGACAAAAATCCGGAGATCTTCGAGCTCATTTTCAGACATTTGCAAGGCTACTGCATGCTCCCCAAAGACGAGGTAAGCCGCTTCTTGATCCCCGTAGGATGAAAGCCATGACTGGCTGACACCGTCTTCTGATCCACTCAGGTGCAGTATGCGAATCTGCTGACGGATGCGTACTATTTCGAGTTGAAAAAGCTTCAGTCCATTTTGCTTGAGTACTTTTTTATCAATGTTGGCGGTAAAGTCTTTCGGATCTCAAAGAACATAGTGAAAAATGGTAATCTGATGTTCTCACCCTAGCACATCGAATGAGATCATTGATGGCTCCATAAACTTTTTTTTTCCCTTCCACCTCCCTTCAGACGGCCCAAATTATTTTGGAATGCTAATAGCGCGAAACGAGGAAAAAGATATCCCTGAAGTGATTCATAGAATAAGGCAGCCCCATTACATGTATCTATCTCCGCTCGCCCTCTTTCTCCCTATTCCCCCGTCTTTATCTCTGCAGCTGTTGGAGGAGTAATAACGATGCTCTCTCTTTCTTAGTGATAGGGATCCGGCACTCTTTGAGGACGTAGTGCTGCATTTGCGTGGCTACGATGTCCCGATTCGCGACGAGTCCCACCGCCTGAATCTGCTCAAGGACGCCAGATACTACGCGCTGCGTGGGCTGCGCGAAAAGCTCATGAGCAACCAGCTGGCCTCCACCCTCTCTATCCCCCACGCTGGCCTGCTCATGAAGCTGGAGGACATCCGGATCGTATCCATCGTGAAGGACTCGGCTCCCTCCAAAACCGGCGAGACGGCCGAGGACACCAACCCCCCCAACCTCTCGTTCCCCGGCATCGCCCCCCTGGACTCCTTCTCGCGCCCCCGAGAGCCGATTCTCTACAAGCTCTTCGAGAACAAGTCCCCTCTCCTGGTCCAGATCACGGACGCACGCCTCGAGCTCCGCTATACCCACTACGAGATCTCGCAACTGTGGGCGTTCGAGTGGCGCGTCGCCGAGAGCACGTGCCGCAACCCGAAGTGCGCGGTGTATCCGTCGAACGGGGGCAGCGAGCACGTCCAGCTCGACCTGCAGCTGCGGGCGTCCGAGAGCGCCAAACTCCGGGACCTGGCGCAAAAGGTGGGGGTGGACCCGCGGTTCCAGACGCGGCTGGACGACGGCTGTGCCATCGCGGTGGACGGCTGCGAGCTGCTGCCCGCCGAGCTGTACAGCCTGCCCATGCTGCTCTTCGTCAGCAAGCGGCACCAGATGGGCGAGACCCGCATCCACGACTTCGGCAAGGAGGTCAACGGGCAGGCCGGCGACCTCCTGACCCCGAGCCTGCTCGACCCCGACTCGTGGCGCCGGCCCTCCTCGCTGTGGAAGGTGCTTGAGATTGCACGATGGGTCAAGCCCAATCTGGTGACGGCCAGCGACATCTCCGACGCCCATGGCGCCGAGGGCAGCCCCGAGTTCCGCGTGCTGGACGTCTGGATCCGGCGCTGCATTGCGGGGGTGTACCTCACGCAGGGGAGCACCCAGCTGCAGCTGGACATCCTGCGGCTCGACGGGTGGGTGTCTCCTCACAAAATCAACGGGCAGGTCATGAAGTTTTTGGGCTGAAGACCTCCAGGACACTTTTTATTCTGGGAGGATGCCTCCCACGTTTTGTACTATTAGAGCTGCCTATTTATTTGTATGCTTGCTTTTATTACGATTTTAATGTTTAATATGGCTTTATAATCGAACGCGTTACCTTGGACATAATAGAGGAAAAGGGGGGGGGGGGGGAAGGGGAGGAGGAATCATATTAGATGCTCTCGATGCTCCTAAACACCATGACAATAGATCACAAAAAACAAATTCACATGAGGCAAAGGGACAAGATAAATTTTAATATAAATACATCAAAGCAAAAAAAAAAGGAAACAAATCAGCAAACTTCTCCCTTCCTTCAAAGATGGTGGATACGCTGGGCGAGCGTTTGCGGAGATGGGGGAGAGAACCAGAAGAGATCACGGGAAGGAGACCACGCCCAATTAGCCTCACCTCTTGTTACGTCAAGGCATCTGCCTTCCTTGTTCATAACCTGTCTGGGCCTGATTTTTCTTATGATCCCCGCTTGCCTCTGAGATATTCGACAAAGGTTCGGCGGAAAAGTTATTTTTCGGGCTGGCCACCATGCGCGGGTCGGTGAAATGGACCGTTTGGGGCGGGGCAGGGGGCGGTCGGTAGCCAGCGTAGTTCATGGGGATATGCGAGATGGACCAGCGCGCGTGAGGATGGCGTTCATCGTCCATGAAGTGAGAGGAGCTCGATGGGGACGGGGGCGGTGGTTGAGAGGAGTGGAGGGGCCTAATGGGCGAGCTGTTGGCCGGGGGCGAGTGCTGCATCATGTAATACCCTGCTGGGTCGGCGACGATGTAATATTGAGATGTGCGCCTCGATGGCGAACCCGCATCTGACGCCCCAGAGGGGGTGGTTGAAGACGGGGAGAGGATGGGAGAGGGCAGGGTGATTGGCTGCATACTGGCGGGCTGGTTAGACCCTAGAGGGGGAGCCGAAGAGGTGGAGCCTGGGTGCGAAGGCGAGGCGTGCAAAACCGGGTAATAGGGGTCCATGATGGGGTAGCCGGGAGGCACCGGGATCGGAGAACCACCTGGAATAAATGCAAATGGGTATCCACCAGAGTACGGGGGAGACGCCACGGTAGACGAAGCAGCACCGACGGGATACATGGAGTGGTGCGGGGGATTAGGGTGGAAGGGGAGGAATGGCTGTGGAGAGGCGGAAATTTGTCCCACACCTGCGATCGCATGGCAGTCCGAAGAAGGGGGGGGAGTCTTGTGGGGGGGTGGTAACGGGCTGGTATCGATTCTTATTGAACTCAACGAATTGGCCGAGCGCTTTGCATCTGAGGGCGGGGCCGTGGTGGGAATGAGAAACACATGTTGAGGCTCCGGGGCGTTATCGGCTTCGTTCGCGTTTGTGTCCGGCTTATGTATAGAGGGTGAGCGGGTAGGGCTTGCTAACTGGCTGGAGGGGCTCTCAGCAGGACGATCGGAAATGGGCGAAGGGGAGACGTCCTCGCCGGGTTGGATCACGTTAATGCTCATGGGTAAGCTTCTGTGCCTGTCAGATGTTTGGCTGATCGAGTACGCCCGCTTAGGGCCTGACCCGGCCGATCGGTGCGAGTACGCCAGCGAGGGCTTGCGTCGATACAGGTTCAAGTCGGCCAGCAGTTTGGAGCCCACGACAACGGGCAATTCCAGGGTCACCACCATATACTCGGTGCCGGCTACGTTAAAGCGGGCGAAGTCGACCACCACGCGCACAAAGTAGGAGATCTGGATGATGGCCGTGGAGGTGGAGAGGGGAGTGTGGCGGGGGACTTTGATGTATTCGCAAATATCCTGCTCCTGGGTATCGGACTTGAGCATGAGGGTGGTGGTCATGGTCGCGATGGTTTCGTTTCGGATTTTCGAGGTTCTAAGGTAGAATGGAGAAAGAGCGCACGGTTGAGCGGCCACGCCCCACTTCAGACAAACTACTCCAGCAAAGACTCACCCGAACCCATAGAAGGCGCTGTGCCGCACTACGGTGAGCTCCATGACCACCGGGGTGTTGTTCGAGAAAAAATGCTTGATTCGAAGATGCACTGGGACGTCCTCCTCCTGGACGAAGAATCGCCTGTCTATCCGAGCCGTGACCGTCACCAGTCCCATCTGACCCGGCTCCCACTCCGAGTGCTCAACATCCTGTCCACCATTGAACCCGAAATCATTAGCAAACAAGAAGGACGGACCCTTGATGCTATAGGCTTACCTGAGGAACTGCCATCTCCAGCTCTCCTTTTCGCTCCAATGGGCTGTCGAGCGCACGTTTTGATTGGTCTATCCGTTCGATGACGGTGATATCTAGAGAGGTTTCGGTGTGGTTATTGTTGGAAAAAGAAAAGGCAATGTTTTTCGATTTCAAATGAAAGGCCTGAAGGGTATATATGATTGATCCGAAAGGGAAGGCCTAATTGAAGAGGAGAGTGAGGGATGAGCGAAATGGAAAATTGAGAAAAATGGGGCGGGAAACCAATTTCTTCATGGTGGCAATTTGGCTCACCTTGGGATCGTTCAGGGTTGAAGGCAGCGGCCGCTCCATGACAGGGATTGTGACGCTAAAGGGCCAGCAGTGGGCGCCCTTGTGAAGCACCGTGGATTGATATTCCGCGTCTCGGTAACCCGCCCCCTCTTTGTCTCCCTTTTTCTTCACGGTACCAAACAAGAGCACCTCGTGGTCCAGCGGCACCTGCTTGCGCGGATACTCGACCTGCGTCTTGATCTTGCAGCTTAACCGCAACAGCACAGCATGGGTCTTTACGTCTTTGGGGAGGGATAGGCACACCTGTCCTGAGGAAATGCAAAGAGGGGCTGATTAGACTTCCACTGGGCGGATGCATTAGGATTCTCGGAAGAGCACCTGAGATAGTGTCTCCAGTGGAAAAAAATCTCTTCTGGTCCTCGTTAAGGATAATCTGCAGGGAACTAGGATCCGAGTGAGTAGCGTTTCTTTGGATCATGGGCAATGGGTGCGGGGATTCGCTGGAAATGAATGAGGAGAGGGAGCGAGGAAGAGAGAGAGAATGGAGCCCGGGAGGAATGGAAGCGGATGGAGAATGGATTTTGGAAATGGAGACAAGGCAGCTCTGGAAGAGAAGAGCACGCGTGGTTTTTGAGGGTTGTACTGGAGCAACCGTCTCTATGCTCAAAGACTTTCCAAGAAAAAACTCACGAATTTAATACTATCCAACCAGCTCAACCATCAACTTTAAGGGGTTGAACAAGCATGCGGTGGCTCATCCCATTCAACCTCTCTCCACCGGCTCCCGCCATGGTCCTCCGCGCCCATTGGCAAGCTTGTCGGGACGGCTCTCCCCTGCGGCCCTCGTCAAAAATCTTTTTGCCATCTGTCGCCGCGCTCAATTAGTCATCTGCGCCATATCGAACCAGTATCGCCACAAAACTTAAGTGGCGTCGGAGTTTGAGCAGAAGGGGGGGAAGGGCGACAAAGAAGGTTGGGTTTGCATAGAGGATTCCATTGGAACAGCCGAAATGAAAATCAGGAAAATGAATAAAAATAGGCAGCTCGAATATAAACAGATGGCATAAGGTTGACACGCTAAATACAGAGAAGGGAAGAAGGGGAGCAAGAGGACAGCCGGCTCACTACCCGTCCTGGTTGACAAGCCAAAGCCCAGAAGACACAATAAACAGCAGAAACACCCCAAACATGATGTACGCCTGGTAGCCTCTCCACGCCGCCGCCCTGCCCACAGACTCGTCTCCCTCGTTGTATGCAAGCCACTCGTACTCATGTTTGTTGAAGCCAAACGCGGATGGGTTGTTTACGCCCTCGTTCTCTCCCTCCAGGCCCGGGAACAGGGAGGAGATGTATTTATCCTCCTCCCGTCCATTGGCCTGCTCCTCTGGGAAATAGAATTCTAGGAGAGGGTCTTTGACAAGCCGAAACTCCTCGTTCCCGAAATAGCTACGACGCTGCAAGCGTCGCCGCTGCTCCACGTCAGGCTCCGGGAGGGCGGTTGCGTCGTCATTTTCGCCCTTGTCCTCCCCCAGCTCGTCATCCTGCCAAGGGAACCGATCGACAGCCCGCTCACCGATCCAGATGGGTACATGTGCACTATTCAACCCATTTCTGACGCGATCGATGTGCTGAAAACTGGGTGGGAGAGGACTCGCCGCTATCAATGAGATCCATGAAATTAGAAGAACACTGAATATATGTAAAAAGTACATTCGATCACTAAGTGATGCAGGAGAAATGATAAATGGTGTGAATATAGAAAACAGATGCGAATTCAATAGCTTAAAGAGGGTTCCGTAAAGGGGAAGGGGAGAAAGGAAAGTTGGAGGGAGAAAGAACAATAATTTATCAATGAATTAATCCAGATTGACAGCAGCATCTACCAGAGACGCAATAAAAAGAACCAAAGATGCGCTCAGAGCATTCAATGTTCAGAGAGAAAGGAGCGAGATTATATCAGAGAGAAAGGAGAGATAGAGAAGAAAGGCTGGAAAACAAAAGATAGAGCGGGTAGCGCTGCTTACAAAATTAATAGGTGTCACGTAGCACACATCAATAATTCTCAGGAGGAGGCTTATATCACGGGCCTAAATTGTTACATATGTTACTTTCAGATCTTCTTAATCTCTGTCTACGTAGCTACGTCATCATTTATTGGATATATGGGAG